>NC_136497.1:82263115-82575615 GCF_053919585.1 Euprymna scolopes | reverse complement strand
ATTAGCATTTAAGCCCGGCGTCGCCAAAGTGTTTGGAGGTGTATGTTAAGTAAAAAAAAAAAGTGACAGTAGGAAGGCAGGCTCGAACCCGTACCGTGAAAGAGGAAAAGAACGGGGGGAAAACGGTACATCTTTGCTGTTACAATCACCGTCAAACCCGGAGTGACGTACGTTTTACTTAAGGCTTGACAATCGAAAAGAGGGGATAACTTTCGAAAATATCGGCGAAAAAAGCGACCCCTCCCTGTAGAAAAGTGCCCTGTTGAGGGTGAAGAAATTAATGTTTAAGCCAATTTTTCGGTATTTGTCGTCGGAAGGGTCGAGCTTCAAACGATACTGATCTTGTAAAAATCTGTCGCCTCTGTCGAAAGTTTTAGGCAGACATGCAGGCGGCATTCATACTTTCGACCCAAACCGATTAAAAAGCTTGCCCTATCTCTGAATACACAGACAGACAGACACGCACGCACACACACGCACGCACACACACACACACACACACACACACACACACACACACACACACACATATATATATATATATATATATATACATTACGAGAAGAATTCCCGTCCCAAGTTAAAATTTATTCCACGAACAGAACATTAAAACAAAGATATAATATAAAAATCAAAATCTATTACCTGATAAATATAAACATACTTACGTTCATAAAAGTAATCAGCAAATGTTCATAAAGAAATAGATACATATACCTTCGTCATATGATGTTAAGTATGTGTATATATTTATATATTTGTATGTATAGGATTCATTCATACAATAATTAACCGATCATTATGAATCTTGGAAAGCATCCTGTAGACATAAGATGGTGAAATATGGGCTATATTTATTTTCATGCAAAAGGGGTAAAACATCCGATTTTATTTTAAAAATAGATATTATATCAATTAATAAACATAACTATTTAGAAAAGTGAGAATATGTGTGCGGGTGTGAGGAATGCTATTATTATTATTATTATTATTATTATTATTATTATTATTATTATTATTATTATTATTATTATTATTATTTTCCCTAGTCCTCTGTATATGATATATATATATATATATATATATATATATATGATTTCAATTTTTATTTATATACACGCATATATATATATATATATATATATGTTATATTAATATATATGTATTTATGTGTATGTGTGTGTGTGTGTGAAAATGTGTGGGAGGATACTTCTAAACCTATATACTTAACAATATTTTAATCTACATTTGATCTAAATTTAGTATATTGGGTAGTCAGACATGTGTAAAACGTGTTAATCGGTTTTCATCCGGACAAAATGGTTGCTAAGTGATTAAAATTGAAAAATTGGTACTTTATCCTGTCAGATTTTTATCTGTTTGTCACTTGTTTCACGACACCGCATGCAAAAATAGTTCACGTGGCAGATTCATTACCTTAAGAATAAGTAGGTTTGAAAACACTTCTTGAATACGTGCCAAGTTGACCTAATGGTTATCGTACTTGACTCACTTTGTATATGTTGCTGGTTCGATCTCTTCTTAAGTATTTTTTTTTTACTTACAAGAAGTGAACCGTTTGGAAAAAAATAATACTCGAATGCACTTGTCTCAGTTTCTTTCTGTCGTCTTTACTTCATTTTTTTTAAAAGGACTTTAACGTTTAACGGTTAATATTGAGCAACGCCGGGTTCATCTACTAGTATTCTTCATGTTTCAGTTTCTAAATGGCATTTAAAAAAGTTTATAAGAAGGATGATATGGGCACAAATTTCCATTTGAAAATTCAATTATGTCAGATTTACATCAACTTTTATCCATAATTATTAGACATTACTTTAGCAAGATTCCATGAATTTCAATTTCTTCTTAAGCCTCCTTAAGCATGACTTTTTAATTAGACTTTTTCTAGAATCCAAATTATGGATTTTGATATAAGCTAGAATAAAGATTCTAAGCATGAGATTTAATGTCATATATTGATTTTGATCTTAATAAGATTAGAAGTGCACGCCTGTGGAACTCTGTTCCGGTTGCCTGTTTCCCACCGGACTACAACCTGGATATCTCCAAGTCCAATGTGAACAAATTCCTGATGAATCGCCTCCTTAAGTAAGACACTTTATCAGATCTCCAAAACTAACGTACTGTACACACAATAACCCTTATCACCGAGTGGCTTTCGGGCCTTGATAAGTGGTGACTACCTTGTAAAAAAAATAGTGTGAAACTTCTGTTTTGTGGATTTTAGCCGTCTTAGTATATAAATGGTGACTCCGAAAGATTTACTCATGTAAAAGGAAATTGAATATAAAGAAAATAAGAAAGCGAAAGAAAAAATGCATCGACGGAATCATGTAGAATTCAAATATCATAAAAATGTTCGAAATGGCCATTTTTTGCTTTGGCCATTTTTTGCTTTGGGCATTTTTTTTTCTAAGGGATTTATCACTAAAGTAAAAGAAAACCGCAACAGTGATTTGTTTACCTTGACTCAAACTGAATAGAATTGCTACATTCAAGGTGTCCAGTTTGAGGTAGGAACGAGTTTTTTTTCCATGTTAATTAACGTGTCCGTTACATTTTTTTTCTGTGTCGTTACATTCCAACCAATACAGTCAATGACGTAGGGATCCAGAAGGGAATTCCAAAGTCTAGTAGTTCAAAGTAAAAAAAAACAAAACTATTAGATTAGAAGGCTTTCTGACATCTGAGGATCTCCACTGGATGGGATTTTGCTCATTGTCGGGTTTGTCAGGGATATTTACGTCAAGTGGCTACAGGAGCTTGTAGTTCGTCGCACCTAATATTAAAACATTTGTAAAAACAGGCAGAGAGATGCGACTTTTCGTCGATGGAGCAGAGGTTGAAGCTTAGCCCACAGCGTGGGGCCTGTTAGGTTGATAACTTTGTTTTGAACCTTTCATAAGACTGCGAGACTAATAGCAGATGCACCTGCCTGAATATGGCAACACTACTCCATACATAGGAAATGGTGGCCTTGTAGAGGTACAAGATACTCCCAGGTGTAAGAAAATTTCTAGCAGGATACAGAGAAGCCATCTTCTTTGCAACTGCCTGCCATATTGGGTTCCATCCCTGAACACTTCTTTTGCCATCTATCCGCAAAGATTTTCAATGAGATTGAGGTCCGGAGAACATGCGGGATGATCTAACAATTCCATATTATTTGAAGAAAAGTATTCTTGTGCTTGTCAAGAAGTGTGTATCGCAGCGTTGTCTTGCTGGAAAATCCAATTCATCTGTTATAATTCATGTTCCCTGTGAATGTTATGCCGAGGAGATTGAACAAAGTACTTTCATAAGACTGCGAGACTAATAGCAGATGCACCTGCCTGAATATGGCAACACTACTCCATACATAGGAAATGGTGGCCTTGTAGAGGTACAAGATACTCCCAGGTGTAAGAAAATTTCTAGCAGGATACAGAGAAGCCATCTTCTTTGCAACTGCCTGCCTATTTTGTCATTCAGTCCTCATTCAATGAGTGATGTTTCTGACAAAGGGCGAAGAAAAAGCTGCTTAAAGGTCGGTACTACTTGGTGACCAGTAGTCTGAGATGTCGGATATTTTTCTGTCTTTGTCTGTCCTTGTTGCCATGTCACTAGTAAGGGTGCTGGAGGTAAACGTTTTGTCTGGGCTGACGTTATCCGCCTGATAGTCAGGGACCAGAACCTTGGATTAACCACTAAGGAGGCTGTCCTATCAGCAGGCGCAAAGTACTGGGACTGCTGTATTGCCATTTGATGAGTGGATCTGGACCATGCAGTAGTCTCTGGTGGGGCCTCTCGATGCCATACTAGTGGGTAATTGTTACGGCTTTACCTTTTCGTGTGCTACAAATAATAAAAAAAAAATTTCCTGTCTTTTTCTCTCTTACTTTCCCTCTCTGTACTGCTCTAACCAAGTATGCCGACCTATTCCACAAATCCCCAAACCTCAACATGAAATATCTCCAGAATAAAAACTCGATTAAACCTAGAACCCCATCTTCCAGCGTAGACCCCTACTACCAGGTCTCCTTCTCCAATATCAGGGGTCTACGTTCCAACCTTCCAGAGGTTGAAACCCAATTACAGGAGACGAAACCGGACATATTATTTCTATGTGAAACTGGAATAGGGCCGACCACTTCCCTAGATGAGTTCATAATTAATGGATACTCCAATTTAACAGCTAAATCTGACTCCCAAGATCGCTATGGGCATGGAATATGTGCCTACATTAAGGATGGCTTCCCATGTGGCAGGGATATCTCTAGAGAAGATCCTAATTTACCCTATATGTGCTTCAGGGTTGCACTTGCTAACACCACTGCATTTATATTTGCCCTCTATAGGCCCCACAACAGCGGAGTTACTATCTTTAAGAGCATATCTGAGAAAATAGACCACATACTGTCTTCACATCCCTCGGCTAACATCCACATCTGTGGTGACTTCAACGTCCATAACGTGGAATGGCTGACCCATTCAAATAAGACAGATGATGAGGGGAGGTTTTGTCATGATTTTGCCATTGCTTATGACCTCACTCAGATTGTTCGCGAACCCACCCGTGTGCCCGATACACCCAATCAATATGCAAGCCTCTTAGACCTTTTTCTTTCAACTTCCCCTGAGCTATGTTCATGTACCGTTCGTTCTCCTTTAGGATCCTCCGACCACTCCGTCGTATCAGTTAAGATAAAAACAAAATGTAAGAAGCCATCAGACGTACCCCTCCACCGTACTGTATACCGATACTCTATGGCTGACTGGGATAGCTTCCGTACATTCATATCTGATTTACCTCTGCACTCCATGTTTAAAAAGGAAGTGTCCTCTATAGTATCAGATCTGACCGAATGGTTAATTGTAGGCATAGACCAATTCATACCATCAAAAAAATTCCAACAAAAACCTAACAGCCAGCCATGGTTCTCCGCAGAATGTGCTGCTGCTATCGCGCACAGAAATCACTTTTTCCATAACTACCAACGTAATAGATGCACTGAGACTAAAGCTGCTTTCAGGACTGCCAGCAACCACTGTAAAAGATAATAAAAAATGCAAGAGAGCTATATGCCCAGTCTGTTAAATCCAAGGTAGCTGATCAGCGGCTTGGTTCCCACCAGTTTTGGCAAATGACAAATAGGATCCTGAACAGAAGTGTGCGTTCTATCCCAACCATTATCAATGGACCAGAGGTTATCTCGTCAGCGTCAGACAAGGCCAAACTATTTGCAAAGAACTTTGCAGCTAATTCTACCCTATGCGACGAAGGCCATCAACTCCCCATATTTCCTCCCATAACACAGAACAAGCTAGGTAATATACAAATATCCGTGCATGAGGTCGCCAAGCTAATAAAAAACCTAGATTCCAGTAAAGCAACTGGCCCTGATGGCATCCCAATTATAGTGTTAAAAAAGCTTCAACCAGAACTTGCTCCCATACTTACGAAACTATTTAAGCGCTGCCTTAAGGAGAAGTGCTTTCCGACCCCCTGGAAGACCTCATCAGTTTGCCCTGTATTTAAGAATTCAGGTGATAAGTCATCTCCCTCTCAATACAGACCAATAAGTCTTCTCTGTGTTATGAGTAAGTTACTGGAATCAATATTAAATAGAGAAATAGTCAACCACCTCAGCAGAAACAACCTTCTTAGTGACACACAATATGGTTTCCGCTCTGCAAGATCTACCGCAGATGTGCTGACGGTTATATCCCACAGGATTAGTGAATCTCTTGACAAAGGCTTCCTTTCTAGGGCAATTGCTCTTGACATATCAAAGGCCTTTGACAAAGTATGGCATAAGGGTCTACTTCACAAGATTTCCAGCTACGGTATAACTGGAAATGTTTTCTCAGTCATTAAATAATTTCTCTCCGATAGGCTCATAAGAGTAGTGGTAGATGGACAAAAATCGGAGGCCTGCAATATAAATGCTGGAGTCCCTCAGGGGTCAATCCTCGGCCCAACTCTCTTCCTGATCTACATCAATGACCTCCCTAAACACATACTTAAATCATTCGTTGACATCTATGCTGATGACACGACCATCTACGGCAACACATCAAAGGCTGTAAATGACGAAGTTCTCTCGGATTCTCTCTCCTCTGATCTCGAGCGCGTGGTTCAGTGGGGGAAGATGTGGCTAGTTACCTTTAATGCATCTAAAACCAAACTCCTATCCTTACATCATCAACGCTCTGATCCCCAGCTGACATCAATTGTGATGGATGGCTCTCGTCTGGGTGAGGCCCCGTGTTTTGACAAGCTTCTGGGTTTGACCTTTACTCCTGATCTGAAATGGAACACGTACATCAAGTCTGTTGCCAAGGTCGCAGGAAAGATGGTGGGATCCTTCTACCGCTCCAGAAGATATCTCACTACTGATTCAATTCTCTATCTATATAAAAGCCAAGTACGGCCAAGGATGGAATACTGTTGCCATATCTGGGCAGGAGCTGCCAAAAACAGCCTATCATGCCTTGACAGAGTACAAAATAGACTTCGTGGTTTAGTGGGGGATGCCCTTTTCTCTACCCTGCAACCCCTCTCCCACAGAAGAGACGTTGCGAGCCTATCCTTGTTTTATCGTTATTTTCATGGCAGGTGCTCGTCTGAACTCCAATCCCTGGTCCCCCCTCGCCAAACTTTCACGAAAATCACCCGTCTAGCTGAATCCACTGTGAAAAATTTCTCCCACTCTATATCTGTGCCTAAATCAAAACGCGGATTTCATGAGCAAAGCTTCTTTCTTAGAACTGCACGCCTGTGGAACTCTGTTCCGTCTGCCTGCTTCCCTCCGGACTACAACTTGGATGTCTTCAAGTCTAATGTTAACAAATTCCTAATGAACCGCCCCCCTAATTAAACACTTCATAAAATCTCCTCACTTACGTGATGTACTTGCAATAACCCTTATCCCTGAGTGGCTTCCGGGCCTTGATAAGTGGTGATCACTGTGTAAAAAAAAAAAAAAAAAAAAAAAAAAGGTAATGTATCATTGCAACATTGAATGTTACCATCCATGTTTGTCTCCATTCCACTACAAATTGGAGTTCTTTCCCTAGGGTTTTTCGTCATTGCTGTGGATATGAGTTCATTCGTTTTTCACCCGTGTCTGTTTTGTATGTGGTCGTCAGCAAATATAACCATCTCAGAGGCAATTTTAACAGGGAGGTCATTTATGAATATCAGTAATATAGAACTATACAAGAGAGTATCACCTCCTTTTGAAGATTGCTGAACTTACCCTTGTTACTTCTTTGACAATGTTACGATTTTTGCGAATATTCTTACCGTTATATGGAATGGGTCGGTAAAAGCTACCAAAAGTAACGATTTAATCTTTCAAACATAAAATATACAAAGAAGTGCTAAAACCTAAACCTAGCACAATTTAGACCTCTTTGAATGTTGACTGTCTTTTTCAATTCTGAATATGCCATCATCCAGACTTTAAATACGGACATACTATCTTCTAGAAATTCTCGTATCTAATTTCGTCTACAAATATGAACAGGAACCATTTATGCTTTCTAGAATTTGAACTCATCTTAAAATATGAACTCAGCATCATATAGTTATTCTCGTATTTCAATTCGTCTACAAATATAAACATACTATCACTTAGACTTTCCCGTATTCTTATTCGTTATCAAATATTAACATAGTATCATCTCGTATTTGAATTTTTCTACAGATGCAAGCAAATTATCATCTAAATTTTATCGTGTTTGAATTCGTCTAAAAATATAAACATACTGTCATCTACATTTTTTCTTATTTGAATTCGTTCACAAATATAAAGATACTATCAACTAGACTTTCTCGTATTTGAATTCGTCTAAAATATAAAGATACTATCAACTAGATTTTCTCTTATTTGAATTCGTCTAAAATATAAAGATAATATCAACTAGACTTTCTCGTATTTGAATTCGTCTAAAATATAATGATACTATCAACTAGACTTTCTCGTATTTGAATTCGTCTAAAATATAAAGATACTATCAACTAGATTTTCTCGTATTTGAATTCGTCTACAAATATAAACATACTATCATCTAGACTTTCCCATATTCTAATTCGTTATCAAATATTAACATACTATCATCTATGTTATCTCGTATTTGAATTTGTCTACAAATACAAACAAATTATCATCTAGACTTTCCCGTATTCTAATTTGTCTACAAATATAAACATACTATGATCTACATTTTCTCGTATTTGAATTAGTCTACAAATATAATGACTGTATCATCTAGACTTTTTCTTATTCTATTTCGTCTACAAATATAAGCATGCTATCATCTTCATTTTCTCGTATTTGAATTTTTCTACAAATGCAAACAAACTATCACCTAGATTTTATCGTGTTTGAATTCGTCTACAAATATAAACATACTGTCATCTACATTTTTTCTTATTTGAATTCGTCCACAAATATAAAGATACTATCAACTAGACTTTCTCGTATTTGAATTCGTCTACAAATATAAACATACTATTATCTAGACTTTCTCATATTTGAACTCATCTTCAAATATTAACTATGGCTAATTATCGTCATTAGTTTTTTTTATAAGTGTTTCGGAACGTTTTGTGCCAATTATTAAATATTTTCAATTGAAGCTGGATGAGTGTTCTATTTGACTAGTAATTATAAGGGTTTCTATTTCTAGTTTTTAAAGTTTGTAATATAAATAAATCATTTGCTAATTTAAATTAAATTAAGAAATTAAAAAGAAATGTTTTGAAAGTATCAGCAAAGCCATAAGTCTGATATTTGCCAGCATTGTTATATATTGGGGGCTTTACAAGAGTAGGGATTACGTCAGCTAGTTTAAATTTTGACGAGGGTCACCTTAGTGCATGTCACAGCGACCGTGTCCACAAACAGAATTGTAGCCAAGGATAAGTGCCGTAAAGTTGAAGCGGGAGGGAGAGAGGTAAAATGCGGTAAACAAAACATATTCGAATGTATGAGGATATAGTATGGCGCCACATTTTCGAGCAAATAAAAAGATACTTTTCAAATCTGTTCTCACCGAGAAGCCCTATAAACTAGAGACATGGTCAATGAATTGATAATCTGAGCGAATGTTACTTCGATGTCTGCCCATCTACGTAACTCATTTTTGTAGTTGATAGGTTGGGAAATTAAGAATTAAATAACTAGAAGATAACCCTAGTTTGTCTCTCTCTATCCCTACACACACACACACACACACACACACACACACACACACACACACACACACACACACACACATAAAAACACACCCACACACACACACATACATATATATATATATATATATATAGTCTTAGAAACTCTTTAACCTCAAATATTATATAAAAACTTATTTTATAAAGATTTAATTTTGAGTCTTCCGTTGGAAACGTATTTTGTCAGTAAGTCATTTAATCCCCATACAGTTACTGAACAAACTTTCTTTTCTAAACTAACAATGATCATCAGTTGATTACCATGAAACACTGTTTCGGGGATTTATGATTTACACACACACACACACACACACACACACACACACACACACATATATATATATATATATACTTAAGACAATTATTTTCAAGAAAAACTTAAGTCTATTACCCCCATTAAATTCAGCGAACATCTCCTTGGGTCTTTCCTGTACGATTAGTTTTATTTTGTTTAAGTTAGACAAACGAAGCGATTGACAACAAGACAATCACGGCTATGTATGAAATGCGGCGAAGGTGAAAAGAATGAAAGATGAACAAAATCGACGATAACGACAAATAAAAAGCCGTATATAACCCCGCCACACACGCGCACACACACACACACACCCATATATATATATATATATATATATATATATATATATGAAATATAAAACCTGATAAATATATATGATAAAAACAAGGGTGGAAGTTTCAACATTTTTACTCTTTAAAAAACCCACACTAAACGGGGAAACGTTGCCGAATTTTTAGGCCTTTCCAGCTCCGTTTCTCTCCCTCTCTCTCTCTCTCTCTCTCTCTCTCTCTCTCTCTCTCTCTCTCTCTCTCTCTCTCTCTCAACAGATGCATTAAATCCGTTGCCAAGGCCGCTGGATAAATGGAGGAATTTTTTTTATCGATCTAGTAGATATATCACTGCTGATGAAATTCACTAGCTATATAAGAGCCTGGTAGTTCTAGGATGGAGTACTGTTTCCACATCTTGGCAGGAGCTGCTAGAAAGGACTTATCTTGCCTCGATAGAGTTCAAAATAGACTTTGTAGTCTCGTAGGAGATGTCCTTTTCTCTTCCCTGCAACCTCTTTCTCACAGAAGAGATGTTGCGAGTTTGTCTTTGATTTATCGTTATTTTCATGGCAAGTGCTCGACTTAGCTCCAATCTATAGTCCCCTCTCGTCAAACTTTCACAAGAAACATCCGTCTAGCAGAAAACACTATCAATAATTGCACCCATTCTTTATCTGTTCCGAAACCTAAACCATGAACAAAGCGTTTTTCTTAGAACTGCACGCCTGTGGAATTGTCTTCCCTTATCCTGCTTTCCAGCTGTCTACAATATGGTTGTCTTCAAGTCTAAAATAAACACGTTTTTGATGGGCTGTTCCATATAAGTTAACAAATTTAGCGAATTTTCATTACTAACGATTACTATATTGTCCAATTGTCTACTGTAAACTCTTTAACCCTTATCCCCGAGTGGCCGCTTGCCCTTGATAAGTGGTGATGGCTATATATATATATATATATATATATATATATATATATATATATATATATATTTATATATATATATTAAAGTAAAAGGTCACACACTCTTTGAAGACACTTATTTTTAAAGTAAAAGTTAAATGTAAAATTTTTGAAAACTTTGAAGTGTCGAATATAATGATAAAATCATTTCTGTTTATTGATTTTTTTTTTGTAAGTCCTATATTTCGCTAATCATCAGGGTCGAAAGTCCGGTTCGTGAATTTCTTTTTCTTCATTTTGGTGTTATGGCGAAGAGACGATAATTTACGTGTTGGTCCGGTGGTTTCAAGTGTATAGTGCTCATTTAAACAGATAAAGAGTAAGTTAAATTATTGATAGTGGTTTCAAGCAGACGAGCGTTTTTTGTAAAAGTTTGGCAAAGGAGGACTATAGATTGGAGCTCAGACGAACACTTGCCACGAAAATAACGATGAAGCTAGGAACGTGTCTTATGTGGAAAAGGTTGCTTGGAATAGAACAGGGCATCCCCCACTAGACTACGAACTCTATTTTGAAGTCTGTCAAGGCAGGATAAGCTGCTTCTAGCAGTTTCTGTCCAGATGTGGCAAAAGTACTCCATCCTTGGGCGTACTTAGCTCTTATATATGTAGAGAATTGCATAAGCAGTGAAATATCTACTGGAGTGGTTGAATAGTCCCATCATTTTCACAGCGACTTTAGCAACGAACTTGATTTACATGTTCAATTTTGGATCAGGAATACAGGTCAGCCCCAGAAGCTTGTCAAAACATGGAACCTCCCCAAGACGAAAACCATCCATTTCAATTGCTTGACAAGAATTAGAGCGCTGATGATGCAAAGATAAAAGCTTGGTTTTAGATGCATTACAATTAACCAGCCACCTCTTTCCCCATTTCACCACGTGCTCAAGATTAGAAGAGAGTATCATTTACGTTATTTGAAGTGTCGCCATAAATAGTAGTGTCGTCAACATAAATGTCTACGAATGATCTAAGGATGTAATTTGGAAGATCATTGATGTAGTTTAAGAAGATTAATACTGTAATCTTCGTAGATTTTCCCATCAACCACTACTCTTATGAACCTATCAGAGAGAAATGATTTAATAATTGAAAAGGCATCTCTAACTGTACCATAGCTGGAGATCTTATATACAGGGTGTCCACAAAGTTTGACTACATTATGTAGCCAGACTTTGTGGGCACCGTGTAGTATATATATATATATATATATATATATATATATATATATATATATATATATATATATATATAAAATTATTACTATTATAATTATTTTAATACCTATGGACATTAATGTTTCATCCTTTCAGGAATCTATCAATGCAGGCAGTTATGATTACAGCTGGTTGGGAGATTCGAACCTTGCCACAAAACCATCTGACTCTATTAGCAAGGAACAAGTTTGGCTACATAATCTACACGGTGCCCACAAAGTCTGGCTACATAATGTAGTCAGACTTTGTGGACACCCTGTATATATATATATATATATATATATATATATATATATATATATATAGTAGAAATGGTAATTAATAAAAACCTGAAGAAATTGCTCAGTACTGTTGTAGAGCAAATATGCGTTTTATTTTTATTACCGTTTTTTTCTGTTTAGTTACATTATTGTTTCAGCTACGCGACCGTTTTTTTTGGCCGTCATGTAGCCTCCTCAGACTTTTACAGAAATGTTCGTTTATGGTTGAATGAAAGAATGAATGATGTCAGGGGGAGGGGTGCGAGAAAAGCGGAAAAAGAGAAAGGGAAAAGGGGGAAAGGTGGGAGGGGGTTATGGTAGGTCGGTGGTGCTTTAGTTTTGGAGTTCA
The DNA here is from genome assembly GCF_053919585.1 of Euprymna scolopes. NCBI lineage: Eukaryota > Metazoa > Mollusca > Cephalopoda > Sepiida > Sepiolidae > Euprymna > Euprymna scolopes. The sequence continues at coordinate 82,563,007 of NC_136497.1, read as the reverse complement.
AGAACATTAGATAGTTGTGAGGGGGTCTGGAAAGTTCATCTCTGGTGTAGCTAAGGACATAGGGATACATGGAGGGGGAGGGATATATCTAGGGGTAAGAGGACATCATTCATTCTTTCATTCCACCATGAACAATCATTTCTGTAAAATTCTGAGGATGCTACATGACGGCCAAAAAATGGTCGCGTAGCTGAAAAAATAATGTACCTAAACAGAAAAACACGGTAATAAAAAATAAAACGTATATATATATATATATATATATATATATATATATATATATATATATACGTTTTATTTTTTATTACCGTTTTTTTTTCTATATGTGGTGACTTATTAGTAAATATAAAATGTACAAACTTGCAATTGTTTCTAAACTGTGAGTACAATAGCAACGTATGTTCAACTAGCAGGTCCCCCGGCGTTGCCCGGTCGCAAAATACATTCGTATTTATTATTATAGATCCAATTATCTACTCATTATATATATATATATATATATATATATATATATACATATATGATCCCGCCATTTTCCAGCGACTTTTGGAACGGATTTGATGTACATGTTCTATTTCAGTAAAGGTCAGACACAGAAGCTTGTTAAAACATGGAGCCTCCCCAAGACGAAAGCCATTCATTTCAATAGATGCTAAACTAGAATTAGAGCGTTGATGATATAAAGGTAAAAAAAAAAAACTTTATATATAAAAGAACATAACTGTCCCCCCCCCTCGAATCTAAGAAAGGTCCTCGGTGACGACATAAAAATTATACAACATGAAAATAATATTTAAAAATTAGATATTCTTGAAGCGTCATATATTAGAACACTTCAACCCACTATAAATGATATTTCATTCGAGAAAAGCAGTGACGTTCTAAAATGCGTAATTCGTATTGGACGGACTTTGTTAACGGTGTCCACAAACTTGCTGATTTTAATACTTGAATTTTTATCGACCTATATTTTTAATCGATTTTTCATCGACACTATATATTTTAACTTATCGCCGTTTACTGTATATTTTAGTTTTCACTTTTAATTCTCATTTTCGCTCCTTCGCACTTTTACTTCAACACCTGTTTCCCTCAAAGGATTTAGTGCCATCATTTAAATCTGATAAATAACATGTCGTAGCACAGGAAGAGGCAAATAAGCATATTCATATCTGACACTTCCAATGACATATCAATCCAAATTATACGTTTGTGTATCCAAGTAGTTTTAATAAATTAGTTTCCTCTCGCTTATATGTTTTAGATAACACCCCTCGTTATGGCTTATTTAACACGCTGACACAATATCTATTGGAAACAATTCAATGTATACATTCATTCTAACTTATGAAACTCATTATGTCTGTCTGTCGGTCTCCATTTTTTTTTCTAAAGAGCATCTCCTCCGAGACGCAAGGTTGCAGAGCGGTGCGAGGCAAGTCAAATGATTGCATTTTTGTAGACCGTTGTTTTATGAGGTTTTAGCCGGCAAAAATAGCTGCTTAGGATTCAAAATTGACAAAGAAATATGTGGTAATGTGACTTAAAGTGTTCTCGTACACATACAAAAATATATAGATTTGTACATTAATTAGTAACTATTTCTAATTCGTCTGACGGTAGCTCAAAAGGTAACGACTAAGGATGAAGTATTTAATGTTTTGGTTTCGATTCTAGCTGATGGTACTAAAGTCATTTTCTTAATTTTTCCAATTACAACTATATATTGGTTATAATATAATAATGAGTAGATAATTGGATCTATAATAATAAACACGAATGTATTTTGCGACCGGGCAACGCCGGGCGACCTGCTTGTTGAACATAAGTTGCTATTGTACCCACAGCTTAGAAACAATTGCAATTTTGTACATCTTATATTTACTAATAAGTCACCACACCAAAATCGAAAGTTACTCGAAGATAAAGGTTAATGAAGTGGAATGATTGTCAGCTGAAAGATGAAGAACATTATGAGAGGAGTTAAAACGATAAATAGAATCAATTGAGCTTGATTACTTATAAGGACTTTTATGAAAAGGATCTGCTGTCATTGGATTTGAAGACGGCCAAGTTGTAATCAGCAGAGAAGCATTCTTGCATTAATGTGTTGCACAGGCGGGAGATCCTTGCACAGAGGTTCTGTCCATTGAAATATCGAAATATAAACGGAAGAAAAGCAAAGTCGTTTCCGTTAAGGGACAAATACATGTTTTTACTGTGAATAGCTTACAAGGTGGCACCCAAAATTGGAGCTCAGTCGAGTTCATTCCATGGAAATAATGGTAGAGTGGAAAGAGACTAGTAATATATCTTATGTGAAAAACAAGGCTGTAGGGAGGAGAAGAGATCAACACCCACTAAATTTTGTAGTCGATTTTGTAGTCTGTCAAGGCAGAAAAAGAACGATCGTTGTGCTACTTCCCTTGATGTGAGATCAGAATTCCATTTAAGGACGCATGTCGTTCTTATATCATAGCAGATTACATCTAGAGTGAAGTACAATTACTGAGGTGTTGTTTCTTTTCTCTTCCATACAGCTTCTTTTTCATGTGAGGTACTTGCTAGTCTCTCTCCACTCTATTGCTGGAACGGGCTCGACTGAGCTCTAATCTCCAGTTCGTTCTTGTAAAACGTTTACAGGCAAAACTATTATTACTAACACAACTGAAACAGATGACCTTCTCCTTCTACGTCCACGAGGTGGAATTTCCATGGACAAAATTTCTTTCCAATTTCTTATAGAAAACATTACGAGAATCTCCAAATGCAATTTCAACAGATCCATACTATTATGAAACAAAGAGCCATGTGTATTTCTTTATGCATATAACACATCACTCGATAAGTCTCTGACCTTTCATATAGATCGCATCATAAAAGAAGTCCATATTTCTACTATCATATAAAAGAGACTTTGTTTTTATATCTTCCTTTGAAGATTGTAACGCTGGGTATGGGACAGTCAAACCAGCTGCCAACATTGCCCTGCTTTTTATTGAAATCAACCGAGAGCTCATTTTAGTATCCTCGTTGTTCCCTTAAGTGTAATTGTCTGGATCTCTTTTGCACTTGGTTTACCAAAAATATTAGTTGGGTAGGAATTCAGGTTCTTCTTCATAAGCTCTGTGGCACCTATAATAACTGGTATGACTGATATCTCCCTAAGATTCCAGTTTCTTTTCATATCATACATGAGACCTTCATATTTGGTATGTTTCTCCCTTTCAGCAGCTCTTTTCAGACCTCCATCATTAGGAACACTCACTTCAATCAAGGTTACAACTCTCTCTGACTTATTCCATATAACTATGTCAGGTCTCACAGCAGCATTTTCATGATCGTAATGTATGGTATATAAGTCATTTCCAACTGCTCTCTCAGGGTGATGTCCCCAGGATTTGCTGCTACATTGGAAGTTTACTTTTTTACAGATGGTCCAGTGGATGTACTTACATACCCCATCATGTCTCGTTGTGTAGTAGCCATCCCCTAAAAAACCTTGCAACTTGATACTAGATGACTCACACTTTCCAATTTCGTGTAGCAGAATCTTTGTGTATGTGTCTGTGTAAGTTTGTTCCTTATGCACTCGAAAACGATTGGGCCGACGTTTATGAAATTTCACACGATATATTTTATATGTCTGGCAGTGTTCTTAGATAGATTTTGTATCAGAATGTCTTCAATAATCATCGATAATCGATAATAGAATTAATCCGATGAAAGAAGGAACAGGCGATTTTGACCAAGGTTAACACCTTACACAGCCTAACACCACAAGTGCATTTTAGAAGTTTTATTATCACTCAAGGTGAAAAGACCGATATGTAAATTCAACATTAGATTCTTTGATATGACAGGAACGCGTTCAAAATGAATGCTCCTGTTCAGAACAAAATTGCACCATGATACTTGGCCTTTTCATTTTCAACTTAAATTCAAGCCATTATCACCGCAGAAGCAGTAGGGGCCAGGCATATAAAATCAACAGACAGTTCTTTCACATGACAGGGGCGCGTTCGAAATAAATGTTTCTCTTTAGAGCACGATTGAAGTATGATACTTAACTTTAAAATTTTAAATTTTAATTTAAGCCATTATATATCAAAATAATTTTATAAAATAGATAGGTTGTCAATAGTTCAAAGGAGACTTCAACGTTTTGTCGACTAAGTCACCGCTATGAAGAATTTGAAGCTTCCACCTGGTGTACACGATGGAATCCCAACTAGAGCAGACAATCAACTAATTTGATTGAAAAAATGGGCGATTTTACGAATTCCAAAAAACAAAAAATATAGGAGTATGAAACATTCATTGATCATCATTTAATCCCCGGCAACGTCGGGTCTCCCTGCTAATATTATCATAAGCCTGTTTCTATAAGTAAGCAATCTCAGTAATCATTTTCAATTTTACCAGAATATAAAAATCCAATGTTAAAACAAATCCCTGTCATGGACCGCCCCATTAATAATTAAAAGCAGTTCATAGCGTTGATTGACGTTAGTACTTTCAGAGTGGTATCTATTTTTCAGCTGGCAATCATTTTCGTCTCAGTAACACGTATCAATGGTTAAAAATGTACCTATCTACCCATCTATTTTACCGAAACTCTCTCTCTCTCCCTCTCTCTCTCTCAACATATATATTATATTATATTATTTATTTATTTTTATTACTGTTTTAAAAATGAATAAATAAAACTATTATTTGTTTACGTCCCTAATAAAAAATGGGCAATTTCTAAAAACAAAAACATCCGATCTTCCAGGTGAAGACGCTAACCTCAACATCGTTTTTAAAAATCAACAACAAAAAACTACGTAATATATATATATATATATATATATATATATATATATATATATGCATATATATATATATATATATATGTAATTATATATATATGTATATATATATATATATATATATATATATATATAATGTTACCTAGCACCTTCTCTACTCTTCTGATGAGAAGCATTAGACTTCGAAATGCCTTGGCATAAAGAGTCACTTCTATCCCGAAACTAAGTGTTTGTATTCCCTTATTGAATAAATGAACCAATCTATATTTACCAATATATAGTTTTTGTGACTTCATTTCCCATTCCTATTGTTCTCATATATATATATATATATACATATATATATATATATATATATATATATATATATATATATATATATATATATATATATATAAACGATTTATTCTTTTCTTTTCATCACGATCACATTTATTATAACTAGCAGGGAGGCCCGTCGTTGGCAGGGATTGAAAAATGATGAACAAATATGTCATACTACCATGCGTTTATTGTCTTTGAAATCGGTGAAATCGTTCATTTTTCAACCAAAACAATTTATTACTTACGGAACCCACCGCGGTGTAACGGCAGAAAATTTCACATGCCTCCCTTCACTGACTTAGTCCACGGTACATTGTCGTCTATATTGCACTGTAGAGAACCTACTGATGATTTTATAAAATCATTTTTATATGATTGTTTGAATAAAAGTTTATAATGCAAAATTCAAGTATCATGGTTTAATTGTGATCTAAACAACAACAACAACAACAACAACAACAACAACAACAACATTCATTTCGACTGCGCCACTGTCTCATCGAAGAAGCTACTGTCGCTTTTATTCATTGGGCCTTTTTACTCGCGCGGTAATAAAACTTCTAAGCAGTATAAAAGTGTTTTCTTGGGTAAAAATCTGTCTGTGGCTACTTTAATCGGACTTTTTCGATTATCGATTTCCAATAGATATCGGAAGCATTCCGATAGAAAAGCTATGTAGGATGTAAGAACTATTCTAGACTCATAGAGTAGTCATGAATTTGTGTGAAATTAAAAAAAAAAAATCAACCCAGCCGTTTCAAAGTCCATAGAAAACGAACTCACACACACACGCGCGCGCACGCACACTTACACACACAAAGTTACTTTTATATATTAATTAGCGCATACGCACACAATATATATTAATTAACACACACGCACACACACACACACAAAGTGACTTTTACATATTAATTAGCACAGACACACGCAATGCATATTAATTAACACACACACGCTGACACAAAGATACCTTTATATATTAATTAGCGCATACACATGCAATATATATTGATTAACACACACACACACGCACAGAAAGTGACTTTTACATATAAATTAGCACATACGCACGCAATATATATTAACACACACACACACACACAAAGTGACTTTTATATATTAATTAGCACATATACATGCAATATATATCAATTAACACATACACACACACACACACACTCACACAGAAAGTGACTTTTACATATTACTTATACATTGATAATAGTAGAGATTATCTCCCCTTCTTATTTCTTATTTTTCTTACCAAGCTATAGATTCAAAACTAATAGTGATAAGAGATTCTTGTTTTTTCCCATGAGGAGAACCCTTTTGGTCAAGATCAAAGTGTAGTATCTGTTCCGGCAGATGCTGCACTTAAGATAATCTGTACCAGTCAATGGAGGGGAAACCCTCTATACTGGGACAATTAGTATTTTTGGTAACCAGAGTGCCCCCTTTTTGCCTACTTTTAGGGGAGCTGGTTTTTACCTCACATTAAAAACGGCCTTGTGCCTAATTTGCTCAGTGGGGGAGCAAATAAATACCATCTGTTCTTCAGATGCTGCACTTCCATTTCTTGTTCTCTTTTGGTGGAGGATCAGTCCTTCACGACTGAGACAATTTTTTTTTTATTTTTGTACCTTTTCTCCACGTTAAAAAACGACCTTGGTGTCTAACTCTGTCCCGTGGGAAGGCATAGTAAATAGGTACACCCGGATTTTTCCATTCCCCCCCCTCTCTCTCTCTCTCTCCCTCTCTCTCTCTCTCTCTCTCTCTCTCTCTCTCTCTCTCTCTCTCTATGAAACAGTCATGTGTTTGGGCTAAATTTTAAAAAGAAAAGATTTTCCACTCTTCTACTTGTTCGCTTTTCTTCTCTTTCTCTTTTATGTTTTCCGCAGTTATCAGATATTTTTTTTTCAAGATATTTGAAATCCTCTTTATTTGTTTTTTTTTTTTTTTTTTTAATTCTCCGATTTTTTCTATTTTTATTTTTTTTTTGTATTCCTTTTTCTTTTACTATTTGTAGATATTTCAAGAAAAATATTTTTCACTCATTTCTAAGGAATTCCGTACTTGCTTTTCGACTCTCTTTCACACACACACACACACACACACACACACACACACACACACACACACACACACACTGTTTACGACAGCATTTTAGATATGTCTGCATGCATAGACATAAATAGACGTTAATTCACTTCCTTTCACAAACTTGCATCTGTTTTCGCATCGTGTGACTAGCAGAACGAAAATCTGCTACATTGATGATTCGTGGTAAAAGGATGAAACACATGAGTAACAGAGCCTGTATAGGCGCGTGTGAGAACATCAACATCAGCCGAATGATAGCTGGTTAGTTATAATATTAGCAGCAGCAGTCGTCTGAGCACATGTAAATTAAGCAAGTGTGCGCGCGCTGACATCACGGAAAAGGGGAGAAAAAAAGCAAAAAAAAAAGCAGCAGCAGCCGTCAAATCACGTATGCAAATTAACAACTGTGCGCAAGCTTGCGCCAAAGAAAATAACGAAAAAAGGACAGCATGTGGCCGAGCAGATAGCGATGACAGGGATTTTTTAAAAGCACATGTGTGCGAAAAGACTTCGGCAAGATAATGGAATGCGTTGTTTTGGAAGAACTACGAATAAATGCATTTCATTTACACTTAAAAAAAATGCTAAGTCAGATGTTTTTTATTTGTTTGTTCTTTTGAGACGATGCCAGACGGAGTGTGGGTCCAAGAAAGGTTTGGAGTGTAAGGACACAGGTAAAAATAAGGGCCACTTTAAATATGTGCATATAGATGAGAATTTTAAAATATTTATTATATTACTGATTATACACACACACACATACGCGCGCACGCGCGCGTTTGTGTGTTATAGATAATCAGAACAACCCAAGACTCTCTTCAAGCTCAATTTATGCCTCCTCGAAAATATAAAGAGAGGCTGAAATGTGTCTGCGAAAGGCAGTCTTTTATAGGTCACTTTTGTTAAGATTAGAAACCGACTGTATCGATGTTGCTATGATCGTCGATCATATGTGAAAGAAATAAAAGTTAAAGGGTCATAAGAGGGGTCAAAGTTTAAAATAAAATTGACCTCTGCGGCCTCTATCAAATTAGACAATTTCTCGTCTAAACATTTCAAATTTTACATAAAGGGTATTCAGAGATAGGGCAAGCTTTTTAATCGGTTTGGGTCGAAAATTTTTAGGTATCAATATATAAATGTATGTATGTACGTATGTTTGCATGTCTGCCTAAAACTTTCGATAGAGGCAACGGATTTTCACAAGATCAGTATCGTTTTGAAGTTCTACGTTTCATACGACAAATATCGAAAAATTGGCGAAAAACTTTAATATCTTCACCTTCAACTGGCCACTTTTCTACAGGAGGAAGGCGCTTTCTTTCGCCGATATTTTTAAAAGTCATCCTCTCCTTTCGATTGTCTAGCCTTAATTTAAACATAAGTCACTTCCGGTGTGGCGGTGGTCCTAACAGCAACGACGTCAGGTTTTTCCCCATTCTTTTCTTCCTTCGCGGTACAGGTTCGAGCTATGCCTTACTACTACCACTTTTTTTTTGCTCAACATACACATCCAAACACCCGGGCAACGCCGGGCTGAAATGCTAGTCTATATATAAAAGTGAACGTGTACATGTAGCTGTGTGTCTGGGTGTCTGTGTGTGTACATTTCTCTACGCGATATCTCTGAGAATTTTCAGTCTACAGACTCGAAATTTAATATACAGGGTACTGAGATTTGAGAAAAATCTTTTTAATCTAGTTTCGGCCAGAAATTTGGCTCTTAACGGGTCACAGTTCAACGATTTGACATTTCAGAACTCTTCCACACTCCTACGACAATTTTGCGTATAAACACTTGAAATTTTAGATATAGGTTCCTTGGACATGGATCTAACTTAATAACTTGATTTGAGCCGAAAACAATAAATGTTAATGGGTAATAATAGGGGTCAAAGTTAAAAAAATTGACCTCTGCGGTCTCTACCAAATTACTCTTTTTAATCAGTTTGGGTCGAAAATTTTTAATTACCAATATATAAATGTATGTACGTACGTATGTTTGCATGTCTGCCTAATATTTTCGACAGAGACAACGGATTTTCACAAGATCAGTATCGTTTGAAGCTCGACCCTTCGGACGAAAAATACCGGAAAATTGGCTAAAAACATTAATTTCTTCACTCTCAACTGGGCACTTTTCCACAAGGGAGGGGTCGCTTTTTTTCGCCGATATTTTCGAAAGTCATCCCCTCTTTTAGATTGTCTAGCCTTAATTAAAACCTACGGCGCTCTCGGTTTGACTGTGGTCGTATCAGCAAAGATGTCACGTTCTTCTCCGTTCTTTTCCTCCTTTGCGGTACGGGTTCGAGCCTGCCTTCCCACTACCACTTTTTTTTTGCTCAACATACACCTCCAAACACCCGGGCAACGCCGGGCTGAAATGCTAGTATCTATCTATCTATCTATCTATCTATCTATCTATCTATCTATATATATATATATATATATATATATATATATATATATATATATATATATATACTAGCAGAAGTACCCATCGTTGACTGGGTTCAAAGACAGCCTACAGAAAATGGACTGTGATTGATGAAAGTATGATAGGTTATGAAAAGGAGGGGGTTCTAAAGAGATAGGTTTTGGTACTAAAAATTTTCACCCTAAGCAAAATATGATGAAAGTAAAGATAATTTTCGTGAAAATATATTTTTTATATCAACTTTGTTTCCATTCGTAGCCAAGAGTGACCAACAAAATGATGTTTCATTACAAAGAATGTTATATATATAATAGTATAAATATACAAGAAATAAATGTTACCATAGTAAATAAAAGTTACTTTTATGGTAGAAAAGTTCATTTGTTTCTATTTTTAAGTACTCTGTAAAAGAGATTTTTTTATATCACGAAGCGGTTTAAAAAAAATCAAAATGGCAGCGACTTTGAAATGGAGAAGCCCGTTTTCCATTTGAAGGAGGGGCACCTGAGCATTCTGTGTTAACAATTTCAGAGAGTTCCGTCAGCGTAAGGAATATTTATAAATATATTTTAATGTTCTCCGTTATTTTTTGCTTGAGGAATATTCGATTATGACATGTGTAGTTTATATAAAAATTCATTTAAGCAGTTATCGCCTCAAATTTCGTTCGCTGAAATTATTTCAAGTAAAGAGCATTAAAAACTATTTCAAAACAAAAAAAAAAAACATGAACTGAACTTTTATTGAATATGGTAATATTTATTTCTTGTATGTTTATTTTTTCGGGTAGTCGTTTGTTGGCTTTTCTCCTAAACACTCTTACTAAATAATGTTGACGAAACATTGAAAAACAAAGAAACAAAAACAGTTTTGAAAAATAATGAAGCTTGACTTACTTTAGTAAAATAATCTGAAACAGCAAAATGGGATATTAAAAAAGTAAACATGTAATTACTTTAGTTTTTTAAAGCAAAGTACGATATAAATATGAATAAGAAGAAAATGACGCCCTTTTCAAGCAGAACAGCTTCGTTTCAGTTTTACAGTATTGAACGGTGTAGTATTGCGCCGTCGGAATCAGGGTTGTACTATTGTAACGCCAAGAACACGCAGAAAGGGTTGTAATCAACTGAATTCATTCTAGTACACTGACAAAAAAGCTTAAACAAATATATAAATAAAAATAAAAAGGTTATGTAAATTTTTAAAAAAGACAGATAATCATGTGAGCAGGATTTTTTCCTTCTTTTGACACGATAACAAGTAACGTTCTTATTTTTATTATTTATCTATTTTCAAAAGAGTGCCTCGCGACAAGTCGAGAAGGAAAAAACAGAGTTATGCAAAATTTGTGTCGAGAATTGTCTAAAGTTCCGACTTTTTTTTTGCTTTCACTTTAATAAGAACGTGCATTTATGAGGTGAATTTATTCGACACAATATGATTCAATTCAAAAGAATAAATAAAAGCTAACGTGAATTAAGATTAAAGTAAAGGTGTTATTGTGGACCCTCACCCCATTTAAAAAAAAAAACATTGTTAAACTTTTTTTACATATTTACATTCTATGGAGGTCAGGCGCGAACGAACACCTAATAATTTTAGTATACCATATTTCTTCAAACTAAAACATAATTATAAAGGCATACTTACTCAAATATATATGGAATTTTTTTGTTAAAGTTTGTGCCATAATTTCATGGAGTACAGGCGCGAATGCAAACCCCACAATTTTATTATAGCATCCCTATTTAAGTTCAAACATACTTATCAAAGTATTCTTATGTACATCTATATCAAAAACCCTTGTAAACGTTTTTTTTTTCATTTTTTCTTTCCAGGTGCGAACGCAGACCCCACAAATTTTGTAAACCACCGTTCTGCCAGATCAAACATACCCATTCCTGATCCTAGATCTTCTATCATTTTATGTAATCAGTTTTTTAAAATAGTCAACCATATAGGAGCCTATTCGTAACGACACACACACTCACACACACACACACACGTGCAGCTTTATATTATAGATATTGGACTAAGTTAATTATCGGAAAAATAAAACTGATATTTTTCTTTAATAGAACTTATTTAATTATTTTTAAATGTTTTATATATTTTTTATTTACTGTTGTATAAAGTACGAAAGGATGGAATATACATACTAGTGGCCTGGCAAGGCCACAGGGGGAGAAAATCAAGCAGCAAAACTGAAACTGGCCTACAGAACACTACATTCACAAGTTTAGGAAAAATTAGGCATATTTTATTGGTTTGAAAATATATATATTTTTTTAACTGATTCTCATAAATGTTTTACTATTGAATAGTATTACAATCTTCAAAAAGCCAGTTTCCTCTCATAGTTCCAAAGTTATGAGCATTTCAATATTCAATTTGGCTACCAGTACCTCTCTCTCTTTCTCTTTCTCTCTCTCTCTTTCTCTCTTTATATATATATATATATATATACATATATATATATATAAATATATATATACATAGATAGATAGATGGATAGATAATTTTATAAGTTCCAAATTTCAGCGATTTTGATGGCAGTATTACAAATAAAGACTTGTTGGAAAGTTAATGACGTGATTTTTGTAGTGGGCTATGTGTCATTTGCCATTAAGGTTGCACATTAAGGGGATCATGCATCATCGATAGTCTGTTTTTTGCACTTTTTAAAGCCATAAAATGTTTCAATTCTAGTCATTTGTTTTCCTAGTTTTGCATATGAATTACAAAATATCTTATATTTGTCCAAAACCTATGATCTTGATTGTGGGGGAGACTAAAACTTGCAGCTATGGTTTTAAATGATCTAAAATAACAACAAAGGGAGTCTTGATTCCAAATATTTCTCATATGTTATATCTACCCTTGTTTATTTTCATACATAAAGTAAATTTCACAGTATATAAGGATTATTTGATACTGGTGATATTCATAATCGTACCCTATTTCCAAAAGAGAGGAAATATAACATATGAGAAATATTTGAAATCAAGTCTACCCTTGCTGTTATTGTAAATTAATTTGAAACCATAGCAGCATGTTTTAGTCTCCCGTCCATCAAGGCCAGAGATTTTGAGGATATATATATATATATATATATATATATATATATATATATATATATACATATATATATATATATATATATATATACAAGAAGTGAACAGTTGAGAAAAAAAACATAATACTCACGGGCACCTGTCTCAGTTTTTGTTTTAATTAAAATATAATATTTATGCATATTTTCCGACTGGACAATGCCGGTTAGCCTGCTAATATATCTATAAAAGTGAGAATGTGTGCGTATGCGTGTGTGTGTGTGTGTGTGTGTGTGTGTGCGTGTGCGTGTGTGTGTGTGTGAGAGGACACTGCTCAACTTTTATATACAACGTATTTTTAATCTAAAGACTTGAAATTTGGTATATAGGATAGTTAGATATGTGGTAAAATTTTGATAGGTTTCCATCCGGAAAATAGGGCTGCTAAGGGGATCAAAATTGAAAGAAGGTACTTGAGGTCATCAGATTTTTATCTGTTTGTCAATTGTTTCATGAATAAGCATGTGCAATCATGAAACATGACAGCTCTGTTATGTTAAGAATAAGTAAACTTGAAAAAATTTTTATAGACCTTGGCAAGCTGGTCTAATGGCTATTGTACTTCACTCACTGCTTATAAGTTTTGGTTTCGATCTCAATTCGAATATTTTTTTTCTTACAAAAAGTTTCTTTCTGTTTTTTTTCTTCATTCTTTACAGGAATCCAATAAATTTGCATTAATTAAAATATAATATGTGTATTGTAGATCCGGACAATGTTGGGCGGCCTGCTTATATATATATATATATATATATATATATATATATATATATATATATATATATATATATATCACCTATTTAGTATTGTTGAAGTAAATGCTGAAAATATATACATAATATATCCTTTTTATAAATGATAGTTATATATATTCTATATAGTTATATATATATATATTCTATATATATATATATATATATATATATATATATATATATATATATATATTAGTGATGGGATGATTCGAATATTTTTCCCCGATTCCGATAAAATTATCAATTTTCGTAAAGACACATGTTAAATATGCTAAACGCCAAAAAATACACTTGTGGAGGATGATTTATCGATTTTAGCTTCACTGATATTTTAAAGTAAATAAATATTTATTATTTTATCATCATTACAAGCAAGGGAAGATTTACTTTAAACAAAATGAAGTAAAAAAAAGACAAGTCATTTTGGCATCGGAAAATAGACATCAATTTTTCCGATTCCGATACTGATTCCGATACCCCCAAATATTCCGATTTTTCCGATTCCCGATTCCGATTAATCATCCTTACACTAATATATATATATATATATATATATATATATATATATATATATATATATATATATGTGAAAATCCTCATGTTTGTCAACTCCGTACATAATACTCAGATGAAGATATGCATTCGTACAACATAGTCTATTTAAACACACAAATATATATATGCATGCACATACACGCAATCGTATACACATGCATACACATCAACTGCATAAACCAATTAATCTGATTGAAAAGTCGGACCAATCACTAACAACAAACACTAAATGGAAAGATGCAGTTAAAAATACAATTTCAATGGAGACGTGTCAACTGCCTTTTGGGGATACAATGAAAAAAGGGGGAAGAATTCAGTATATGAGAAGAGGCTGTGACAAAGAGCAGCGAGGACAGTATTTCTCTACTCTGGGGTCCCATGAGGCCGTAGCTCTTGCAAGGACAGTTATATAGACAGACGGAATTAAGGAAAAAGAGAAGAGGATCTTTTTTTTTGGTTGGGATTTTTTTATGATATTGTTTTTATTTTGTTGACAAGTGACTTTGCTCTGTCGACTGTCATCTGCTCATTTTCCCCGCTTCAGTGATAAATTAATAATAATAAAAAAAGGGTCTCGTTTTGCAGCATTCCTTTTTTAGAATAGGACGCAGGGTCTGGTGGGTTCGGGCCTTAGCCCAATGTTAAGTAAACATAAGCAGGCTTATATTTTTTTAATTTTTGAGATAAGGATTGGTTATTCGTATTATTTAGATTCTTTAGACTACTCTTCTCATCTTGAGTGTCATTTTAACAACGTTTTGGTCGATGTAATCTCCGACCTTCTTCAAGTGTATTTTGTCGAACTTAGGAATGTTTCTGTCGAACTCGGGAATTTGGACTGTCAGCAAGGACCCATAGCACAAAAGTTTGAGTACTTGGAAAAATCAGTTATTCTCAAGGTTAAAAGTTCAATTCTCAGTGTGGGCGACCGAAAAATACAATTGCGCATGACTTAGAACCTCTATCAAGTCATGGTTGACGGAACGAGAACATACTTCCTCTGTGAAGAAAATAAATGGATCTATTCGAAATTGTTTAATTTCCCGAGTTCGACAGAAACACTCCAGAGTTTGACAAGATACTCCTGAAGAAGGCCGGAGGTTACATCGACCGGAACGTGAAAATGAAATTCGAGTGGAGAACAGTAGTCCGAAGAATATGAATAATTCAAATAAGCGGATTTAAATTTTCACATTTCATTTCCTCATTTTTTTCTTTCCATGTTCGTAACCATGAGGCCAATCTTACATTATATTTTGTTCAACAACTATTGTACATGTCAGCATATGTTGAACAGCTTCTAAAAATTTACGCCCAAACTATCTTATCTCTAACCAGGTTATTATATATACCTATTTCTTATCACATCCATCTACCGCGCTACATGTTTTTCAGTAGTCTTCCCCTGCAAAATGAACCTGCTACCTCAACTGTGTTACATCTACTAACCTACGACCTTTCATCCATTCTTTCAAAGTAGCCATATTATCGAAGTCTCCTGTCCATTTTTATGACTTCCTCCAATGTTTTCCTTGGCCTTCCTTTATGAAGTAGACATGTGACCTCAACTATTGTATATCTGTTAACCCCCAAAACTCTCATCCATTATTTAAATGTGACCAAACCAATTAAGTCTCCTGTTCTGCACATATCTACCTGTATTGTTAAGTTAGTCTGCTTTTGAGGCAATCAGATTCTAAACCCGTGTTTAAGATTCACATTACACACTCATCGTATCATCTTCATATTATTTTTCTCCATGCAACACATATCCCCAACCCTCACTTGCGAGGTTTCAATTTGATATATTATTGCACTCTGCACTTATGCATAATGGATTCTTCTATTGGTCAACAGAAATAAGACTCGGCTGTTTAATAATGACAGAAGTCACCTAGTATACTCATAACTCTTGTAATTAAACTATTTTATTGAATCTATATATTAATAGGATAGAGTGTGTGTTATTTATTTTGTGTGTCATGCTTACATCCGAGTGACTGTCGTTTAATTGTTATGGACTTCCATGACGAACAACATGTAATAAATAATTTTACCAAGAATTCTTCATGAGTTTTGATTTCGATTATAGCTGATAGAAAACCAGTAATCTATTTTTTATAAATAATTTTATCAAGAATTCTTCATTAGTTTCGGTTTCGGTTTCGATTACAGCTGATAGCACTCCAATAATCTATTTTTTATAAATAATTTTATCAAGAATTCTTCATGAGTTTTGGTTTCGGTTTCGATCAAAGCTGAAGGAACTCAATGTCAGGTTCCTACATTTTTTTTTCTTTTTTCTTCTTTTTTCCATGTAATACGTCAATATTGCTGGAGATACTTACAACGGAAATATTTGTAGTCTAACTTAATTACTGTATTTTTCTTTAAATTAAATTATTTATCTTGTTCGCTTTAGATAATGTTCTCTTCCCTAACTAGCTTGTCCTTTACTTTAAATAACTTCTCTCTTTTTATATAAATAATTTATTTTTTGTAAATAAATAAATCGAAGACAACCCTATATATCTTTTCTTTTTATGCATTTATTGAAAGACAAATATTAATTTCAAACCAAAATTCTAAAGTTTTCGAATGTGTGTTGTGTTTTTAGAAAGTTTTCCTTACTCATTTACTGAATTCAAATATTTTAAGAAAATTATGACAACACAAAATAGGGGTTTATTTTAATACAAAATAGAATTTTTCGTAACTTTAAAATGTTTAAAAAAATCATTAAATTTTGAGAAAACAAATATTAATTTCAGTGACATGTTTTAAATAATTCGTCTCTATAACTAAAATAGAAATTTTTCGGTATTTTTTTACATTAATTGCTACTCAGTGTTCACATTCGAAATGTCGGCTTTAACAGGTTTTCGGATATGCTGACAACGAATCGTACAGTTAAATTTAGGGCTGATCAGTGGTTTACCAGGCATAAAAAAACACCTGTCATACAACG
This sequence comes from Euprymna scolopes, assembly GCF_053919585.1. NCBI lineage: Eukaryota > Metazoa > Mollusca > Cephalopoda > Sepiida > Sepiolidae > Euprymna > Euprymna scolopes. The sequence continues at coordinate 82,545,935 of NC_136497.1, read as the reverse complement.
TAAAAGCTGGCACTAATTTTTTTCACAATCGTAGAATTAGCAATGCGCAACGGCTTTCCGAATAAACCCCCCACCATCCCCATGTAAAGAACGGTCTTCGGAATAAACATCCTTAACCCCCTATGTTCAAAACAGCTTTTGGAATAAACATCCCCAATCCCCTATGTTCAAAACAGCGTTCGGAATAAACACCCCATTTTTTTTTACCATTTGGTGGGTGAAAAAAATATTTGTTTATCGTCTGCTTTAGTTACACGTATGCGCATCACTAACTACTCAGTTGTGAAAACAAAATGGCTGCGAGGGATTACATTAGATTTTACGTTGGATCTTATGCTTTCATATCTGGTAAACGACTTATCAGCCCTAAATTTGCTTGAGGTTCGTTGTCAAGATACCCGAAAGCCAATAAAAGTCGACATTTACAATCCAAAAACTGCCATGAGATGAAAACAAACGCTGTAGGGTTGACACGAAAGTAATCATTTACACATAAATAAAAGTTCTCTTGCCCATTATTTTTAAATGAAATGCAATAAAATTTGAATTTGCTCCAAGACAATAAATTTTATAAAGTTTATGTTCATTCACGCCGAGCCGGTAGAAGTGTCAAGCGGCAGTTGCCATGTCATTACAATATTGTAAGCATAATGTTATTTTTTTCCATCTTATTCCGAAATCACCCTACACCAGAACTTTGCATTATTAATATTTAATTATTATATAATCCTGTGTACCATTAGAACGTTGAAAAAAGATAAATGGGTCTAAAAAAAAAAAAAAACGTTATAGTCTGCAATAAGTGGTTTATCTATCAAACAAAATGCTGATGCCCTTGGAAACCGAACATTTGATTCGCTCCCTATTCTGTTCTTTAAATTTAATATGTGATATGAAAATCCGGCGCCTCTGTAAACTGCATGGTAACCACGTTTTGGTTTTCATTTAGGAGAATATTGTTATGAGGACACATTTATTTGATGATCAGTCCGCAGCACTTTTCTCAAATTACTTCCTTTTCATTGGCACTCGTTCAATAACATTGAATAGAGATCTTCACTCGCACAAATTATCATGTGGTCAGACCGTAAATTAAATTGGTGACTTGAAGACCAAGATTTCCTCAAACTCCAAATTATCGCGATGTTGGATGGCTTTGTGAAAAAGCAATCATGGACACAAGAAATGATGTTGTTGATATGATACAATTATATTTTTTTGCAAGAGTTATCAATCCATTAGTTGTGTTATTGATGAAGATAAGGCAGTCGAATTTCCTATAGAATTCACTACAACCGCGGCACAGAACTGACAGTGGAAAAGAACCTACCCCATATCGAACAAGGGACGAGGTATCAAACCAGCTTTAACCCAAGCCGACGTCTCACCAGTGGGAATTTTATATACTCGAGTATGTCGGATCTGTGCCGCGGGTTGCTTTATCTGTATAAGTTAATAGACTTTCTTGTGTGTGTGGCGTTTTTGCTCAGTTGGTAGAGTGTTCGCCTAGCATGGAAGAGGTCCGAGTTTCAAATCCTGAACGCGGATATGTCTAATTGATGAGCCCAAATGAGTCCTGGCTTTCTTGGCTCTTGTGGGCTGTTACATTGGTTCGGCTGTGGAAAATCATTATATATATATTCTCTCACACTTTCTGCACATTCTATTGATTACTCGTAAGGTTAGCTTGTTGGGGTGACATCGTCCTTTCGAGTATATAAAATTCCTACTGGTGAGACGTCGGCTTGTTTATCAGCTGGTTTGATACCTCGTCCCTTGTTCGATATGAGGTACGTCCATTCCACTGTCGGATCTTTGCCGCGGGTTGCTTGATCTGTGTAAGTTAATAGACTTTCTTGTGTGTGCGGCGTGTTTGTTCAGTTGGATGAGTGCTTGCCTAACATGGAAGAGATTCGGGTTTATACTCCTGAGCGCGGATATCTCTAATTGATGAGCCCAAATGAGGGCGAAACTCCAGTCTTGGACTTCCGGTTTGTTGGCTTTCTTGGCTCTTGTGGGCTGTGACATTGGTTCGGCTGTGGAAAATCATTATATATATGATAGTAGTTCCAAATGCAAAGATTCCTACTTTTTAATTTAAAAACTTGAAGTGCTACGATGACAGAAATATTACCATTAAACCGACCGACTATTTGTTCCCCATACTTTTTTTTCTTTACATAGTTACCACTATTCTCAATGCACTTTTGCCAGGAATTCATGGACGCATGTCTGCTGCTGATGCACGTCCATGAAGGGATAGCTTTCTTAGAATCTTACACCATCAATATCTGCAACAGAGAGATGAGATTTTCAGGTCACGAATGCATAACTTCAGTCACTATAACAACGTAACTGACAACCCCTCTGATCCATTCAGTCGGAATACAAATAATAACTGGCATTACCCTTGGAACGCACCTCACATATATATATATATATATATATATATATATATATATATATATGTATATAAAAGAAATTTTAGAAGTATATCATCCTTGAAAGTCAAATTCTTGCAAATAATAACCTCAATGAAGATACCATTAAAACATATATACTGGTGAGTTATATACCACTGACAAAAAAAAAAAAAAAATGAAAATAGAAATAAAACAACAAAAAATAAAAAACAGAATTACTCGCAAATCATAATTTTTCTTTATTTTTTACTAGCAGGGAGACCCGACGTTGGGTGGGATAGAATGATGATCCACAAATATTTCACACTCCTATATTTTTATTGCCATCGAAATCCGTGCAACCGTCCGAGAGAAAGCTTAACATGCAACCATGCAGTAACTTAGTCCAACATATATGTTATTCTATATTGCACGCTAGTGAGCCTATTGTTTCTTTTATAAGATTATTTTATATAAACTTTTTTCCACTTAACGAAAATAAAATATTAAGAAATTTACGTGCGGGGTTTAAATCTATAGACCACGTTATGCAAAAAAAAAAAAAAAAAATAATAATAAATAAACAAAAACAAAAATAAAACATGTAAATTTTCAAGTCTTATAAATCTTTTTGCAGTTAATGAAAAACAAATTAAGAAATTTACGTACGGAGTTTGAAACTACAGACCACGTCATGCAACAAAAAAAAAATAAAGAAAGAAAAAACAACACACGTTATCAACGTACCCACAGTAGAATTTTCACGTCCCGCTGTTCTATCATTGTTGCTAAGCGACGATATGAAAAATGGCTTTATCTATGATAGATACATTAAAATAACGATTTCGATTATAGATTATCGGTTATTATTGGGGGTATTCTGAGACAAAATTTAACTAATATGACTCCCAAACTTATACACTACAGTTCTGTAAATTTTAAAGAATATCTGTTCAGTCGGTTCAGAGTCTATAAGGAACCAACTGACACGCACAAACAAAGACAAAGTTGAATTTATATAATTCTAGAGATTTTTTAATTTTTTTAATCTAAAATTATCTTACTTATATTTTTTTAATCTAAAATTATCTTACTTATATTTTTTTAATCTAAAATTATGTTACTTATATTTTTTTTTAATCTAAAATTATCTTATATTTTTTTACTCTAAAATTATCTTACTTATATTTTTTTAATCTAAAATTATCTTACTTATAGGCGAATGCGTGTATTGTTTATATAAATGCTTCGTTGTGGTGGTGGAAAGTATAGTTAATTTTGTCATTATACAAATCAACAGAAAAACAAATGTTAATAGAAATTGCTACAAACAGATGGAAAAAAAAGAAATACTGTATGTTTTCAAGTTTTTGAATTTCTGTACACTTCACCTTAAGTATACTTATTTTCTTTTATTTCATTTATTTATGGCAATTTGTAATGACATTTGGTTGTCTCTGATGAGGTGTATCGAAACATAATGGACTTAATTTTCCAATGGGTTATACTTTCTTTTCTGATTGTGGTGGATTTGTTATTTGCAGAAATAAATGCGAAGTGTTTCAACTCCACTAGCGATGCTTAAGAATATAATATAGAAGCATGCAAGTTGAGAATGGTGAAACGGGAGTCGATTTCATTTGAAAAACAAGTGGCCTACCATTTATCGCAAGAATATTTATGAACTATTCCCTTTTATAATGTAAACACTACTTATATGCGCAAATGTAAATTTAATAATATGATTAGATCCTAGAAAAGAACAACATAAAATAATATATATATATATATATATATATATATATATATATATATATATATATATATATATATATATACAAAGAAAGATAGAAAGGCAGAGAGGGAAAGGGGGAAGAAAGAACAGAGAAAGAAAGAGAGGAAGACAGAGAGGAAAAAAGGTTAGAAATAAAACGACTCAGAGAAAGAGACGATATATTTATATATATATATATATGTATATATATATGTGTTTGTGTGTGTGTGTATGTGTGTGTGTGTGTGTGAGTGTGAAGAGAGAAAGAGGGGGAGAGGAGAGAGATGTGTTTATGTTTCTATGTGAATGCCATCGGCCGTATAAGAAGTCGGTATAAAATTTTGCAGGAAGTGATTTTTAAATATTCAGGACTTGTCACCTTTTCTCGAATGGCATCATCTTTAAGACGATATGCAAAAATAGACTGGCATTAAAATTACCCCTCCAGTGCACGTTTTCTGAAATAATTACCATGCAAGTTCGAAAATTTATGTGTTCAAAATTTTCTGACATCCAATATTATCCAAGATAAGAAAATGTCCAATTTTAAATTCATTCTACCTGTATGTTACGTATATTGCAATGCTTTTATATAAGTCTTTCGTATATATATATATATATATATATATATATATATATATATATATATATATATTAGCATGCTATCTGGCATTGCCCGGTTGTAGAATACGCTGAAATATGATATTTTGATTAATGCAGATGTCGTATTTATTGTTATACTAGCCTGAGTTTCCACCGATGCCCGAGTGCTCGAGGTGAGCTGTACTAGGCAAACAGTCTCGAACCCATCCCGTGAAGGAGAAAAAGAGCGTGAAAAAGTGACCTTTTTTCTATTGCGTCCATCGCCAAACCGGAAGTGGCGAAGATTTAAATTAAGGCTAACCAATCGAAAAGAGAGAATAAACTCTCGAAAATATCGGCGAAAAAAGCGACCCCTCCTTGTAGAAAAGTGGCCAGTTGAGGGTGAAGGAATGAATGTTTTTAGCCAATTTGTCGATATTTGTCCTCCGAAGTGTCGGCTTCAAAACGATACCGATGCTGTTAAAATCCATCGCCTGTGTCGAAAGTTTTAGGCAGGCATACATACATACATACATACATTTAAACAGACAGGTGAAGTTTATATAACAGATTATATTGGACCAATATATATAGTAATCATTAAAAAAAAAAACATAATAACTCCTGCGCCACTACCTAGAATCCAAACTAAAACATTTAGCTTACGAGCCACTTTTTCATTTGACGTTAATGCCTGAACGATGAGGATATGTTTGCTGCAGGGCTAAAAATTAAAACATCAATGAATAGTTATTATGTTACGCATGCCTGTTTGTGACACTCACCTGGCAAATTCCATTTTTTAATTTTTACACTTTTGCACCAATTTTTCCCGGCTAAAACCCAAATATAAAGTGTCACTTTGGTTCGAATTCTCTATATATTAAGTTTCATGTCGGTAAATCATAAACTGACCTTATGTGCCTGGGAGTGTTCTTAGATAGGTTTTGTATCGGAATACCCCTGATAAGTATCCAAAATTAGTAATCGAAGAAATCTGATTAAAGAAGAAACAGTATAATTTTGGTGAAAGGTAACACTTTTATGCAGCCTACCAACATAATTGCATTCAGGAAGTTTTATAACCACACAAGCAGAATGGCTCGACCTATAAAACCATTAGTAGGTTATTTGATAAGACAGAGGCGCGTTAAAATTGAACGCTTTTCTATAGAGTATAATTGGGCAATTGCACTTGACTTTTGGATTATATTTTAATACCTTAATGGTGACTGCTCTGACGAACTGCAAACACTTGTACCTCCCCGACATAACTACCCCCGACAAACCCGACAAGCTAGTAAGTCTCATCCCTTTACAGTAGAGATCCCTAGGTGCAAGAAAGCCTTTTACTCCAATAGTTTCTTCCCTAGAACGGCAGGTCTTTGGAACTCCCTTCCGGGATTCTGCTTTCCCAACTGTATTGATATGCAGAAGTTCAAGTATAATGTGAACAAACATCTTTCTACTCATCTCCCTTCATAATGCCCCTGCAAATTATGTCCCTGATAGTAGCCCCCTGCTTCAAAGTGGCACTGTGCCTTGTTTGGGGTGAAAATTGAATTAAAAAAAAATATATATATATACACGCTTTCCTATCTTTGTACATTATTGTTAATACACTTGTTCCTTAACCGAACCTCGACTTGATTGTTCTTATTTTCACTGTTGTTCCAGGACACAACAGATTGGCGACAAGGAATCGAAACGCCCGTCACTGCAGAGAATCACCAAAAGTGATTGGAATAAAGATTCGTAAAATCTTTACGGCAGAACACCTTCGTCATTTCAACAGATATTTGGATACACAAGGATTAACAGAGAATTAATTACTACAATAGTAATTTGGCGACGGGAAATCTACAGCGAAAAACGCGAATACTGTCAATTATTTAATAATTGAACACACTTACCAAGTGTTTCAGAAAGGGAAAAGGGTCCATTTTTTATCCTCACGAGAAGCCATTTTTCCTACGGTATGAATTTTCTTCTGCAAAGTTAAATGTCCAAAACCAACTGGCAAATACTGTGTAAGCTTATAGTTATTTCGATAACATCTGGGATTTAAAAAAAAAAAGCACGCTTTACTTTGACAAGAGAAAAAGAGACAGACCGTGAAACATAATTATTCGCGTACGTCATTTGTGCTTAGCAAACACGTAAAGAATCAAATCATTTTTGCATAGACAAAAAGGGTAAAAAAACAAACGAACTAAAAGTTCCCATACGAATTCGTCGGATATTTAAAGCGACGTGTTTTATTTTTGCTACGTAAAAACGCGTGCAAAAAAATGTTAAACAAATGTTATTTCGCTGGATTGTTTCTAGTGAGACTAGAAATATAGCGTTCAACAAATTAAGTTACAAAGGGACTGCTAAACTGTTGTTCTTCAAACAAAAGAATTGGGAAAGAAAACTTGGTTGATTTTCTTTTACTAAGAAATATTTCTTTAATACAAGCGTAAATTCTAAACTGAATTCGTATGATGGATGCGAAATTCAAAGATTCACTGTTGGAATCGTGACACAGAGGAAAGCGGAGTGTCGCATATTAAAAAGATCAATCAAAAGAAAAATTCAACGTCAAAAAATAACCAGAGAAAGAAACAGGGAAAAGATCCACCTGGATCATGTTGGAGGTGTGGAAATAAACATTGGTACAATGAGTGTCCCTACAAATTCAAACAATGTAACAACTGACACCAGAAAGGGAATAAAGCATCGCATTGTAGAAAAAAATCGGATAGAAAGGCATCCATAAAACTTACGAAAATTGACCCTGAGGAACAAAGTATCCGGAAATATGTATAGGTCAAAATGTTTAAAAAGAAAATAAGGCTACAGCTTGATAGTGGGTCTGACATTTCCATTATTAATGTACAGTCATGGAAGAGGCTTGGGAGACCCACTATGATTAAATCACATAAAACAGCAAGAAAAGTCAGTGGCGAAAAATTTACCTTCGAAAGAGAATTATTGACGAATATTTTTTTTTCAGAATAGGGCCGAAAAGGCAAGAATTTTTGTCATGCGAAAATCAAACAACCTCTTTGGAACTGATCTGTTGGAAAAGTTTAGATTATAGGATCTGCCTTTAAGCTCATTTTGCCAAAGGTTGAGGATTCGAATGTGGAGGCAGAAAAACTTAAGAGGGACTTAAAAGAGAATTTCCCAGACGTATTCTCAGGCGGTTTGGGAAGGTGTACAAAAGTGGTAGCAAAATTTGACGTAAAAGTAAATGAACAGTCAGTATTCAGAAAGAAAAGAAATGCTCCATATGCCGCTATAGACCAGATAGACGGTAAATTAGAAAGACTCGAAAACATAGGTGTCATCGGAAAAATTGATCACAGTGAATGGGCTGCACCAACGGTTTACATAAAAAAGAAGAGTAAGGAGATTCGGGTTTGCGCCGACTTCGCGACTGGCTTAAACAGGGCATTACAAGATCACCATTATCCTCTTCAGATCCCTGAAAAGATATTTGCGAAACTGAGTGAAGGGAAATATTTTTCTAACATCGACCTCAGTGACGCGTACTTACAAGTTCCAGTCGATGAGGAGTATTCAAAGCTGCTATGTATTAATACACATAAGGGATTGTACAAGTTTAACAGAATTCCTTTTGGGGTCAAAGTCGCCCCTGCGATTTTTCAGCAAATTATGAACATTATGTTAAATGGGTTGGATTTCACAGTAGGGTACCTTGACGATGTGTTAATCAAAAGCGCTAGCAAAACCAAATATTCACAAGGATCAAGGATTATGGATTTAAAGTAAAACATGAAAAATGTACATTTTTCATGGAGAAAATAAAATACCTGGGGCTAATTATCGATAAACATGGAAGAAGGCCGGATCCAGGTAGATCGAATGCAATAAAGAATATGTCTGCCCCAGAGCATATGTAGTCTTTACAAAGTTTATTAGGTTTGTCAAATTACTACAATGTATTTGTGCCAAATATACATAAACTAAGGTCGCCTTTAAATGAACTGTTAAGGAAAGACCGAAAATGGGTCTGGACGCAAGAGTGCGAAGAAGCATTTCGGGAAATTAAAGAGACTTTAACGTCTGACTTGTTTCTGGCACATTATACTCCCAAGCGTAAAATTATAGTTGTAAGCGATGCCAGCTCCTATAACATAGGAGCATGCATTTACACAAAAGAGGATTATGGAAAAGTGAAACCCATAGCACATTTATCCCGATCCAGCCGAAAAGAACTACTCACAAATTGAAAAAGAGGTCAATACCGAGAAAAAATAAAAGTTAAAAAGAAATAACTGCTACCAACATTTTAGCCATTAGACATTATAATTTATTTCATCCTGCCAAGGGCGAGATTCATCACATGTGTCTCAATGGCTCCCATATATCTATCTCTTTATATATATATATATATATATATATATATATATATATATATATATATATATATATATATACATACATACATTATGTATATATAAGCAAACGTGAACATTCATTTTCCTGATCCAAAAATAACAAAAGCTAAATATATAAATGTAATAGATATACTGAAATGTGCGTTTGCGTGCGTAATTTTTCTGTGTATTTAATCAAGTTTTTCTCTTTGTTGGCATCATTACTTTATATATATATATATATATATATATATATATATATATATATATATATATATAAATATATATATATATATATATATATATATTCGAGGTATATAAACAAATAAATCTACGGGGAGAAAAATTAGATATATTATTACTTTGTTTCCTCATACTATATATATATATATATATATATATATATATATATATATATATATATATATATATATATATATTGCATTATTTTTTCGAATTCTCATTTTTATCTACTGACAAGTTTGTCTCCGTCATTATATTTTGTTTATAATTCTTTGTTTTCCTTTTTTTTTAAATTTATATATTTTTGTTCCTTATTCCTCATTTTTTTTCCTGATGAGCATTTCACACTCGACCCCATCCCGTTCCCCACGTCACCTCTGCATCATCGTATCTCCTCCTCTTTGCCGCTTCCGCTATATTTTTCTGTATTTTACTTTTCACTTTTCTTAATCATATGACTGATTCCACCAGCAAATAATTACATGGCACTGTTAACGCAAAATCCCATTAACTGTTTATTGAATTTGAATATCCTAAGCAACAATTCTATGCCCATTTATTTATCCAGATGTCTATCTACATTAGCTGAAATGTGGCATAAGATGCCGTTATCAAAGACACTGCATGTGGATACTGATGATCAGAAGACGAGGGTGACAAAGCAAAATACAAAAAAATAAAAAATAAATAAATAAAAAAACGAAACATCTTAATATATTTGATGCCAATTCATTGAGTTTCGAGATATATATTTGCACTCGTCTTTTATTTATTTATTCATTTATTTATTTTGTCATTTATTCGTTTATTTTGATAAAGAAAAAGCAGGGCTTGACTTGTTTCTCTCAAAACAATCCCTGTGAAATTCTCCAACAACAAATTCTTAAGGCTGGCCCTGAATTGGATCTTTTTCCCATCTAAAGATTTTCTTGATGAATATTTTAACAATGGATTATAATAATTGACTTAAATTACCATTTAAGTTACTAAACATATTTCAAGTGAAATTACTTTAAACGCGGTTTTGACATTTCTACTTTTAACCATAACAAGCAAATACCCGTATGGTTTGAAATATATGTAGCAGAGTGGTAGACAGACGACTGTGCGATTTGAATATCGTGTCATTATCGTTTCTGAGTTAATTGTGTCATTCTTTTCTGAATTAATAACCATATGATGTACAAGAGTACCAAAGTACCCGTAAATAGCTTCTCTTCTTATTGGGTTAAAATTAAATCTCCATAAGGGAGATAACTCCGGTACTAACGCTGTAAACCAGTACCAATCAACTACTTATAGCGAGTGTAATTTCACATGCGAAATGTATATAAGGGTTGACATGCCGAATAAACGAGGAGTTGGACGTAATATAAAAATCTACCGAATTTAAAATTGAACAAAATTTAAATTTCCGTTCCATTTTTACAACAACCGTAAAACAGCATTCTCCGCATTATATCTCAAACTATTTGTCTGCGCTCATTTTCCCTGTGATATTCGTTTTCAGCATACCTCTAAAAACTCTAAAAATCGTCATTCTATTGAAAAATTGTAAGTCATCTTCAGTTGACGTAGCGGAGCACTTTGACCAAATTTAACTTTTTTATACAACAAACAAAAAAAATGTTGGTTTAGCGTTTCAACATTTGAACAACACTTAGCTTAATCCGGTGATTGCCGGTCGAGCCCAAGCCATAATTGACATAAAATCTCAAGGATCCTGGTCAAATTCTGCAAGAGTACCAAAAAATATTGTCAAATTTGAATTTTATCTGAAAAACTATTTTAAAAAATACCACGGTGACATAAGTGCATACGTACGTCAAAAAGTTCATCATGTGCTGCTTATTCCGAAAGCCGTTAACATTTTTAAAGAAAATTATGGAGGTGGATCTAATGTAAAAAGTTACCTTGATTTGATTATCACACGCGTATACAAACATGGCTGCCAGTGAATCATAATGCATAATACAAGTATTTATATATCAAAACAACTCGTCTCTGCAAAATTTAAATGATATTTTCTTATTCAGCATAGTCGAAAACCTCTGAAAGTCGTCATTTTAAAGAAAATGGTGGAAGTGACACTAATATAAAAATTTACCCTATTTTTAAATATTATTTTTGGTACTTATGCATTCATTGAGCCAGGCGTAACTCAGCATTCGGCTTGGCTTTTCCCGGAACACGACAACAGCTCGGGTTTAGCTGATTTCTGAGGTAACATGGCGATCAGCCAATCACATCGCCACGCGCTGACTTTCAACTCGACGCTCTGTGAATATTAAGCTGAGAAGTTTAAAATATGGGCTTTCAGGTAGGGTGTTATGCACATTAGATATATTATTACTTTGTTTTCTCATACTGTATACATATATATATATATATATATATATATATATATATATATATATATATATATATATATATATATGGGCAATCAGTGGTTGAGAAAGTTTTTACAATTGTTTAAAAGACTTTTTATTCTGTTGATCGTCTCTGTTTTTCTTCACAGTGTTTCATGAGTGGCCATTTCGCCTAGTTGTTATTGATCATCTCCTCTGGTTATCTGAGAGTAACAAAACTTTTCATGCTTGATAGAAACAAGGGGACGTGCGCTGAGTTTTCTTCAAGATTTTATTTGGAGAGAATTTACTTGGGAGAAAGAAACTAATGTCATCTCTTGTTATTAACTTTTTAAACTTTCAAATTTAAGAAATGAATGATGCAAATGGACAGATTTTTTTTAAGCATTTGCTTAGGTTATCAGGTTTCTACATCATTCGGCAATGTCTCATTCGTAGGGCTTCCCGGAGAAAACTGATCTCAAAACCTCATTTTTCTTTTGCTTGAAAATGTGACGTCATTTGCCATATCATCATGTCAGGATTCTCTATCTTTATAAAAGCGAGTCCGTCCAGGGATGGAGTACTGTTGCCACATCTGGGCAGGAGCTGCTAGAAGAAGCTTATCCTGCCTTGATCGAGTACAAAATAGACTTCGTAGCTTAGTTAGGGATGCCCTTTTCTCTTCCCTGCAACCCTTTTCCCACAGAAGGGATGTTGCGAGCCTGTCTTTGTTTTATCGTTATTTCCATGGCAAGTGCTCGTCTAAGCTCCAATCTCTGGTCCCCCCTCGCTAATCTTTCGCGAAAAACACCTGTTTAGCTGAAACTACTGTCAATAATTTTCCGCACTCTTTGACTGTGCCTAAATCAAAACGTAGATTCCATGAACAAAGTTTCTTTCTTAGAACTGCACGCTTGTGGAACTTTCTTCCTCTTTTCTATTTCCTAGCTGACTACAACTTGGTTGTCTTCAAGTCCAACATAAACAAATTTTTGATGAACCACCCCTTAAGTAATCCAATCTACCAAATTTCCAGAAATAACGATTACTACGATATTATTCCATTGGTTACTGTACACTCAATAATCCTTATCCTAGAGTGGCCTCCGGCCTTGATAAGTGGTGACTCTTATGTAAAAAATAAAAAAATAAGATAAATACTAGAACGGAAAGATATATAGTAGTTATCTTTATAAACAATTTGAGAAAGTGACAACTATGCCAACGAACATTAGCCTCGTACAACACAAGTAATATAAGTAGAAAGAGAATAACTAATTGTACAGGTCAATGTCTTGTCATTGACAGAGAGAAGATTATTCGAAATTTGCTATTTCTTATTTAATAACAAAACTAACCATGAGAAAAAGTGTAACGATTTTATATCTCTCTCGTTCCGCTTACCTCCTTCCCCCTCCCCTACCAACTTTTTTCTTTGTCCAGCCACTTCCTTTCTCTGAACATACACATATACATAACTCGAGTCGGCACAAGGGAAATAATTATGTGAAAAAATAACTAGAGTTACTTCTCTTTAAATAATAACATAAAAAAGATGGCTGTACGTTTTGATAGCATTAAACGATATAAATAGGCAGTTGATCTCGAAGTAATGAATATTTTTAAATCTATTCTAGATATTATACATCCGGGGTTACACTGATTAAAAAAAAAATAATACCAAATTTTGTTGGCTAATTAACATTGTTAAAAGTTAATTAGTTATTATCGATCTATCTGTCTATCTATTCAATGATATTATTAAAATAGTTTATATTGGGAGTTATTTGTTGTTTATAGAATTAAAGTTAGCAATAGATTTTAGCTGAGATGTTTATATAATTTAGCTAGGTTAAATATAAACAAAATGACCTTGAACAGGCGTACGTGACGGAAAGGTCACGTTAAGGCGACGTGTTTTTTTAATTAGTGACGTAACGGAACTGAGTTTTTTTTTTTTTTTTTTTTTTTTTTACAAAGACATCACCACATTATCAAGGCCCAGAGGCCACTCAAGGATAAGGGTTAAAGAGTGTACAGTAGAAATTGGTCAATATAGTAATCATTAGTAATGAAAATTTGGTAAATTTAATAACTTATATGGAACGGCTCATCAAGAACTTATTTACTTTAGACTTGAACACAACCATATTGTAGTCAGCCGGAAAGCAGGAAAACGGAATACAATTCCACAGGCGTGCAGTTCTAAGAAAGAAGCTTTGTTCATGGAATCTGCGTTTAGGTTTAGGCACAGATAAAGAGTGGGGGAAATTATTGATAGTGTTTACAGCTAGACGAGTGTTTCTTGTGAAAGTTTGGCGAGGGGGGACCATAGATTGAAGCTCAGTTGAACACTTTCCATGAAAATAACGATACATCAGAGACAAACTCGCAACATCTCTTCTGTGAGATAGAGGTTGCAAGGAGGAGAAAAGGACATCTCCTACGAGGCTACGAAGTCTATTTTGAACTCTATCAAGGCAGGACAAGTCCTTTCTAGCAGCTCCTGCCCAGATGTGGCAACAGTATTCCATCCTTGGACGTACCTGGCTCTTATATAGGTAGAGAATAGCATCAGCAGTGAGATATCTACTGGATTGATAGAAAGATCCCACCATTTTTCCAGCGGCCTTGGCAACAGATTTGATATACGTGTTCCATTTAAGATCAGGAGTAATGGTCAAGCCCAGAAGCTTGTCAAAACTTGAGGCCTCCTGAAGACGAGAGCCATTCATTTCAATTGATGACAAATGTGGATTAGAATGTTGATGATGTAAAGAGAGAAGCTTGGTTTTAGATGCATTAAAAGTAACCAGCCACTTCTTTCCCCATTGTACTACGTGCTCAAGATCAGAGGAGAGAGAATTGGAGAGAACTTGGTCGTTTACTGTCTTAGATGTGGTACCATAAATGGTAGTGTCGTCAGCATAAATGTCTACAAATGATGTAAGGATATGATTTGGAAGATCATTAATGTAGATCAGGAAAAGAGTTGGGCCCAGGATGGATCCCTGAGGGACACCGGCATTAATACTGTGAGCTTCTGATTTTTGCCCCTCAACTACTACTCTTATGAACCTATCAGAAAGAAATGATTTAATAATTGAGAAGACTTTTCCAGCTATACCATAGCTAGCGATCTTATGAAGTAAACCTTTATGCCATACCCTATCAAAGGCTTTAGATATGTCAAGAGCAATTGCCCTAGAAAGATTGCCACCGTCGAGAGATTTGCTAATCCTATGCGATATAACTGTAAGGACATCTGCTGTAGATCTAGCAGAACGGAAACCATATTGAGTGTCACTAAGAAGGTTATTTTTGTTGAGATGTTTGATTACTTCTGTATTTAACACAGATTCTAGCAATTTACTCATGACGCACAGGAGACTTATTGGCCTGTACTGAGAGGGGGATGAGCGATCACCTGAATTCTTAAATACAGGGCATACTGATGAGATTTTCCAGGGAGATGGGAAACTATTCTCCTTAAGACAACGTTTAAACAGTTTTGTAAGTATGGGCGCTAATTCAGGTTGAAGTTTTTTGAGTACTATAATTGGAATACCATCAGGGCCAGTTACTTTACTCGAATCAAGGTTTTTGATTAGCTTCGCAACATCACGTACAGATATTCGTATATCACATAGCGTGTTTTCTGATACAGGGGGAAATATTGGGGGTTGGCGGTCTTGGTCGCAAAGGGTAGAATTAGCTGCAAAGTTCTTGACAAAGAGTTTGGCTTTGTCTGATGCTGACGAGATTACCTCAGGTCCATTGATAATAGTTGGGATGGAGCACACGCTTCTGTTCAGGATTCTGTTTGCTATTTGCCAAAACTGGTGGGAACCAAGCCGCTGCTCAGCTACTTTGGACTTAACAGATTGAGCATACAACACTCTTGCGTTCCTTATTACTTTCTTACAATGGTTGCTGGCAGTCCTGAAAACGGCTTTAGTTTCCATACATCTATTACGTTTGAAGCAGTGGAAAAAGTGATTTCTGTGCGCAATGGCAGCAGCACATTCTGGAGAGAACCATGGCTGGCTGTTAGGTTTTTGCTGAAACTTTTTAGAGGGTATGAAATGGTCAATACCTACAATTAACCATTCAGTTAGGTCTAATACTATAGAGGACACATCCTTTTTAAACATGGAATGCAGAGGTAGATCAGATATAAATGTACGGAAGCTATCCCAGTCAGCCTTAGTGTATCGATATACTGTACGATGAAGAGGTACGTCTGGGGACTTATTACATTTCATTTTTATCTTAATTGATACAACAGAGTGGTCGGAAGATCCAAGAGGCGACAGAACAGAAACTGAACATAGTTCAGGGCAAGTTGTGAGAAAAAGGTCTAGTAGGCTCGCATACTGGCCGTCATTATCGGGCACACGGGTAGGTTCCTGAACAATCTGAGTGAGGTCATAGGCAATGGAGAAATCATGACAGAACCTCCCCTCATCATCGGTCTTGTTTGAGTGGGTCAACCATTCGACGTTGTGAACATTGAAGTCTCCACATACGTGAATGTTAGCTGAAGGATAAGTAGAAAGGACTTGGTCAATTTTCTCAGATATGCTTTGAAAGATAGTAACTCCGCTGTTGTGGGGGCGATAGAGAGTAAATATAAATGCAGTAGTGTGAGCTAAAGCTACCCGGAAGCACATATAGGGTAAGTTAGGATCTTCCCTAGAGATGTCCCTCCCACATGGAAAGCTATCTTTAATATAGGCACATATTCCATGCCCATGGCGATCTTGGGGGTCAGATTTAGAAGTTAAGTTAGAGTATCCTGAAATTGCAAACTCATCTAGGGAAATAGCCTGTCCAATGCCAGTTTCACTTAAAAATAAAAGGTCTGGTTTAGTCTCCTGTAATTGGGTTTCAACCTCTGGAAGGTTAGAACGAAGACCCCTGATGTTGGAGAAGGAGACATGGTAGTAGGGGTCTTCGTTGGAAGTTGGAGAACCGGGTTTAATCGTGTATTTTTTCTTGAAACTTGTCATGATGAAATTTTGGAATTTGTGGACTAGGTCGACAGATTTACTTAGAGCAGGACAGAGAGGGGAAATTAAGAGAGAAAAAGAAACGAAGAATTTTTTTTTTTATTATTTGTAGCTAATGATAAGGTAAAGCCGTAACAATTACCCACTAGTATGGCATCGAGAGGCCCCACCAGAAGCTACTGCATGGTCCAGAATCCATTCACCAAATGGCAATACAGCAGCCCCAGTACTTTGCACCTGCTGATAGGACAGCCTCCTTAGTGGTTAATCCAAGGTTCGGGTCCCTGACTATCAGGCGGATAACGTCAGCCCAGACAAAACGTTTACCTCCAGCACCCTTACTAGTGACATGGCTACAAGGATAGACATAGAAACAGAAAATTTCCGCCATCTCAGCCAACTGTTCGCAAAAATACTGCCAACCTAGAAAACAGCTTTTTCTTCTCCCTTTGTTCAGATGTCGGGAAGTTTTTAGTCGGCGGTTATAGTTTGACCACCAGAGTGAACAGACGAGAGAGTTGGGATCTTGTCACACAGATGAATAGACATACTTGACGGCCAGGGAGCGGGCTGGGAAAAGAAGAAACATGTAGAAGAAATGCAGTCCTTGTAGAACCATTTGAAACAACTGAATACATTTATATTATAAAAATATAAAGTGTTCTTCTGGTTTTCACAAAACAAAGAACAGATGTCTCAGTTGGACGGTGCTGGTCGTTTCCTGGTTGCGTCACAGAACTCAGCAAGTGAAGATACCAGAACTCTTAAAAAAAGGTATGAAGCATATATTATTCTTCTTATATATATGAACTATAAAATATACCCGTGTGATAACTCTGATAGAACATGACTCAGTTACACGTCAATATCATATCCTCCTGGCTAAACAATAATACATACGATTATACGTTTTAATACAGATGTTTTAAGAAAATATCGTTAACAAAATATCAGACCCAACATATAACATATGACAAGTTTTATAATATCAAATCCACCTCATAATACAACACGTTGTAGGTGTTTGTTTTGTATTTTTCAAGTTTTAACTGGATATACGAACAGACATTTGCCAGATATAAAATAGATAATATAATCAGAAGCAAATAAAAGTTGAATAATAAGAAATAGCAAAGGTTTTTAGTTTACCGAGCACTTGGTTTGCTTATCATTTATTTAATGATCTACAACCGTAATATTTTCCTCATTAAATTCGTTTGGAATGGCTTGCTTGTAACTATTAAAGTGAAAACTGTGGAAATTCCAAAATTAAATGAAGCAAATATGATGAATTTAACGGCCATCAAGTATAATGTAATTGGTCTCCACACTACATTCATTTCATTGGCAGAAATCATTGCTTGCATTTCTGTAGATGCAGTGGTGATGGGGGAGCTAAGGTTCCTATAATTTCGTTTCTCTTTTGTTGTACATGTCTTATTCTTTTTATTTTCGTCTTTTTTAACCGTTATTAAAAAAAAATACAACACAATTTCCTTGGGTTTAAACAATCTCTTTAAGGTTTATTATTACTTTTTGTAGAATACACGCATGCACAATAAAACAACCTCCTACAACCGTAGTGCTGGTAGTTGTATAGAAGTAGCTATCCAAATCTTACTGTTCTTTTTGGTAATTCAGTAGAAAGAGAAATATCTCTCCTGCTCACTCACCACATTAGCTTAGCAGCTTCCTGCATCAGTGACGCCACTACTATAACACACAACTCTTACGATTTCTACTTAGAAAATTCAACATGATCTAATTTTGAAGTTTACATGACAATTTCCCATATTTACTACATCTTTAAATACTCGTATCTTAATATTATTACAATCATGTATATATCATAAGCACTTAAATGTGTTGATAATTTTTATCTAACTTTTAACGACAATATTTATTAAGAAATATTTTTTAATTATCCATGAAATTTGCACTGATTCTACTAGTTTTTAGTAATTTCTGATATTTGTTTTTAATTCGTATTATTTGGACTACTTTGTTCATATTGGCTTATGTTAACCGCATTTCGGTCGATGTAACCTCCTACCTTCATCAAGTTTATCTTGTCGCATCTAGGAATCTTTCTATTGAACTCAAAATCTGAACGGGATTTCAAACGGTAATGTTTATTTAATCCACAACGATGGGGGGGGGTATCGTGCTCTCGTTCTGCTAGCAATGACCGGATGGAAGTCCAAAGTAATACCCAACATTTTTAAAATAACACCCAAACTGAGAACAGTAGTCCGAATAATCTGAATGATACCATCGCAAAAATTCTGTAACATAATATTTATTTTTAACGTTCCTTTTTTTTCTTTCAATTTTCAGAATGCTCCAGAAAACCCAACCATTTTTTCGGATAATGTCATCAGTAATAGAAATAAAAAAACTTCAGTTTGATTTAATGTTTTTTTTTTAATTTCGTCCCGGAGTGTGCAGACTGAATGGACGCATCAAATTTATCTCTAATCTTTTGTTATGTTAAAATACTATAAGTGTTATATGTTACAATACTATATTTGCAATATCCTACAATACTATATTTGCAATATCCTAAACTACTATATTTGCAATATCCTACAATACTATATTTGCAATATCCTAAACTACTATATTTGCAATATCTTACAATACTATATTTACAATATCTTACAATACTATATTTGCAATATCTTACAATACTATATTTACAATATCCTACAATACTATATTTGCAATATCCTAAACTACTATATTTGCAATATCTTACAATACTATATTTACAATATCTTACAATACTATATTTACAATATCCTAAACTACTATATTTGCAATATCTTACAATACTATATTTACAATATCTTACAATACTATATTTGCAATATCTTACAATACTATATTTACAATATCCTACAATACTATATTTGCAATATCCTAAACTACTATATTTGCAATATCTTACAATACTATATTTACAATATCCTACAATACTATATTTGCAATATCCTAAACTACTATATTTGCAATATCTTACAATACTATATTTACAATATCTTACAATACTATATTGTCAATATCTTACAATACTATATTTACAATATCCTACAATACTATATTTGCAATATCCTACAATACTATATTTGCAATATGCTACAATACTATATTTGCAATATCTTACAATACTATATTTGCAATACCCTAGAATACTATATTTGCAATATCCTACAATACTATATTTGCAATATCTTACAATAATATATTTGCAATATCCTATAATACAATACTCGTAATATGTTAGTGTAACAATAAACAGTGAGAAAAGAAATGAAAATTATACTACATTTATACGTGTTGATTGCTGACTAAGTATTGATTATTTAAACCAATTTTTCAATTAATATTTAATTTTTATTTATAAAACGCATGTTTTTTCCTTTTTTTATAAAAAGTATTTTAATGACCGCAGCAACAGATTTAACCATTTAATCACAGT
The DNA here is from genome assembly GCF_053919585.1 of Euprymna scolopes. NCBI lineage: Eukaryota > Metazoa > Mollusca > Cephalopoda > Sepiida > Sepiolidae > Euprymna > Euprymna scolopes. Next base: position 82,525,702 of record NC_136497.1, on the reverse strand, counting down.
CCTATCCATATATTTGGGTCTTTGTTGGATGAGAACCAATCAAAACTTTCCATGTGATGAAACATTAAGTGGTTTGAATGCAAACAATGTAGCCCAGAAAGAGGTTAGAAAAAAGGGTGTAATTTTAGTTAGACTAGATTGGGTTTTAAATCTGTTTGCTATAAACATCCAATGATTTTTCCGTTTTATTAATCCTAACCCACAATACAATAAGAGGGAGATAACTCTGAGTATCGGATGTAAATTTAGGGGGAAAACTATGGTTAGTTTAGCACATGAAAAATATTTCAGGTCCTCCGTTAAGTTTTAAAATACGAAGGATACCCGCTGTAGGAGCAGCTGCGCATGTAATTTCGATGCAAGGGTTGCGCAATCCAGACCACGCCTCTCCTGAGTCCACACTGTTTGAGTCCAGTGGCAAGAAGAAGACCAGGATGACTGAAAACAATGCTGAGACGAGGGGAGATCACATACAACATCTGGAAATCCCAAATGCTCACCGATTTTAGTACTGACCAGGTTCAACGTTGCTTAACTTCGGTGATCTAGCGGGAAACGGTGTGTAAACGTGATTGTGACGTGAAGATCTATGCATAAAATATTGAATAGTTTGATTATTGATTAAATATTGATTATTTAAAAAATAAAAAAGTAGGTAGTTTGCTTGAAACATTGCTGGTAAACGAATATGTGAGCGTTTAGGAAGGTGGTTAGAAATGGTGATGGTGAACTGACGTGACGTATGAACAAAGACAGACAACGGAATGGCAGCATTTAAATTATAAATCTTAGACTTCCACTCGTTGGTATACTTTTTTTCTGGTTGAAAAAGAGAGATCTCTTTCGAAATTATCAAAGGCATTTTACAATCCCGGGTATATTAAACAGTAGGTCCATTTTTTTAATTAATTTATGCGTGAAAACTATCTGGAAAATAAATAGATATACGAAGATTCCTAATTTTAATGCTGTCTTCGGTGTCTGCTTTTGTTCATATGCCATGTGGTTTCACCATACCAGTGTGCTACATTGCTAACATCATACTTATACACACGTACACACACATACGTGCACCCCCTCCACACCCCCCCACACACATATATATATATATAATTCGTAAAAAATTTCAATACCACGAACATATTTATATAACATTCATATAATTTTATTCGTTGCATGATACGTCTTACATGTGTTTCGGTGAATTGTAAACACGTGTAAGACGTACCATACAACCAAAAAAATAATATGAATGTTAAATATAAAAAAAAAATACACTTGTGGCATTGAACTGTTTACAAATGATATATATATATACTCTGAAAGTGCAATTCATTTTTTTTTAGCTTAATTAAATCTGGCGTTAAAAAAAAAACTTTATTGAATATATACATTAAATATATTTGTCTTTTACTATCAATATATATGTATATATATATATATATATATATATATATATATACATATATATATATATATATATATATATATATAGAGAGAGAGAGAGAGAGAGAGAGAGAGAGAGAGAGAGAGATCACACCACGACAACACTCTCTCGACGATTAACCTACCATTTAACAAACAATAGCGCCACAAAACGACACCTAACAACCAATAATAAAAAGCTACAATCGTCCCGCATAGGACATATCTTAACTAACAATATTAAAATTCGATACCTTAACAATTGTACATAAAGACTAAAATTACATGAAGCTATACTAATAAAAAAAAACTACAACCCCTAATTAACTGAATCCCGTTTAAATATATACTGACCCTAGTCAACAATTAACAACAAATAAATAACTAAATAAGAAAAAATAATATTATATAAAATAAATTACAAATAAATAATTCACCCCTACCCATTCTGCACCAACCTTTATAACAATATAAAAATAAAAGAAAGAACTATAAATACACCAAGCTCAATAAAGAAAAGAATGGCAATGCCAACTCCTGATGAAGATCAGATGTACCGACAGAAAGCACTTGAGAAGAATATGACCGAACAACAATAACTGGGCGCCATAATATACAATTTGCCAGACGGAATAAAAATACCGCGCCGCGAATCAAAAAGTTATCCAACAAATTCAAAAAAATGAACTCAGCCGTGTTCAATCAGACATGCTTGAATAATGACTTGCTGCCAATATATATATATATATATATATATATATATATATATACTCCTACTCATGAGTCATCGGTTTGGGATAAAGCTGGTCGCGATAATCACATCCCTTGTTAGAGAGGAAGTAGGTTCACTCTACTGCCGGATTTTCGCTTGATTTGTGTTCGTTAATAGTTATTCTCGTGTTTGGCGCGTTTGCTCAGTTGGTACAGTGCTCGCCTCGCATGCAAGAGGTCCGGGTTTCGAATCCCGAGTTCGGATTGGTTTAACTGATGATCGCAAATGAGGGCGAAACTCGAGTCTTGGAGTTCCGGTTTTTTGGTTGTCATGAGTCTTGTGAGCTGCGGCGTTGTCTGTGGAAATAATTATATATTCTCACACAGTCTCAAGGTTATATATATATATATATATATATATATATATATATATATATATATATATAAAGAGAGAGAGAATAAATGATAAAAAGTTATATTCCAAAATTCATGATGTTGACCATCTTAAAATTTATTCCTTTAATTCAGTTGACTTATACAATTTTTGACAGTATCTGTTCCGTAGCGCAAAATCAATCACTTAATTATCATATCAATCAGTGAATCTATTATGCCCTTAACTCATCAGAAGAAATAGCAACAATCAACCCGTCAAAAGGAATTGAAATGTGAATTGACATGGTAAAAATCCGAAAATTGGAAGAGAAGCTGTAGATACCTTTTTATTTTTCCATTACGCCATATTGAATTTTTTCAATAAATTATAAATTATAAGGTGGTCAACATCATGAATTTCGGAATATAACTTTTTGTCATTTATTCTCTATATTGCTCTGTAATTACATTGAGCTTCTTAAATAAGGATTGATATATAATAAGAAAATATATTTCTACAGAAATATATATATAAATATATATATATATATATATATAATTATATATATATATTAATATACTAGCATGGGTGACCGGCGTTGCCGGGGTATTTGGAGATGTATGTTGAAAAAAAAAGTGGTCATTTTTAAAAAACTTTGACCCCTATTATGACCCCTTAAAATTTATAGTTTTGGATTCCAATCAAGTTATTAAGTTAGATCCATCTCCAAGGAACCTATATTTAAAATCTCAAGTGTGTAGACCAAAAATTGTCGGAGGAGTTAGGTAGAGTTCTCAAAAGTCAAATCGTTGAACTTTGACCCCTTAATCGCTTAATTTCTGGCCGAATCTCGATCAAATCGATTTTCCCAAAGCTCAGTACTCTGTATATCAAATTTCGAGTCGGTGGACTAAAAATTGACAGAGATATTTCGTAGGGAAATGTACACACACAGACACACAGATACATAGATACACAGACAGACAGACACTTTCACTTTTATAGATGTACTAATATGGGTGCCTGACGTTGCCCGGGTATTTGGAGATGTATGTTGAGCAATAAAAAAAAAAAGTTGTCAATTTTTTTAAAAATTTGACCCCTATTATAACATCCTCACTGTAATCTCTGAACATATATACCATTCACTGGACAACGTGGGGGAGGGACGAGTGGTAGCTCTAGATATATCCAAGGCTTTTGACAGAGTATGGCATGAGGGTCTCCTCAGGAAAATTAGATCATATGGAATCACTTAACATAATTAAATTCTTAGATGTGAGAAAAATCCAGGTTGTCTTCGACGGTCGTACATCTAACCAATATGATATAAATGCGGGAGTGCCTCAAGGGTCTATCCTTGGGCCTCTATTGTTCCTAATATTCATTAATGACCTCCCTGACAAAATTGCCTCTGAGATGGGTATATATGCTGATGACACCACACTCTATAACAGGCATGACAGGAAAACAAATGAACACATACCTAAAGAAATGGCAAAAACACTAGAGGATGACCTCCAATCTTTAGTGCAATGGTGACAAAAATGGATGATCACATTCAATGCTGCCAAGACTAAACTGTTTTTTTTTCAATAATTACAAGAAACCTTCTCTGCCACCAATAGCAATGGCCAGTGACTCTTTGTCTGAGAGCACATCTTTCAAACTGCTTGACTTAACGTTCACAGGAAACATGAATTGGAACAATTACATTGAAAGCATTGCAAGGGTTGCTGCAAAGAAGGTAGGCTCTCTCTACCGTGCTAGAAAACTACTTACATCCGAAAGTATCCTGTACCTCTATAAGGCCACCATTCGCCCATGTATCGAGTACTGCTGTCACATTTGGGCTGGTGAATCTGCTACTAGTCTCTCGCTCCTAGATAAGGTTCAAAAGAGAGTCGCCAATCTGATAGGCCCTGAACTGGCATCTAAGCTTCAGCCTCTGTCCCATCGACGAAATGTTGCATCCCTCTGCATGTTCTACAAGTATTTTAATGATGAATGCTCTGGTAAACTGTAAACACTTGTGCCCCCATGACGTAGACACCCTCGACAAACCCGACAGGTTGCTAAATCCTACCCCCACAGTAGAGATCCCTAGACGTAAAAGATCTTTCTACTTCAGTAGTTTCTTCCCCAGAACCGCTAGACTCTGGAATTCCATTCAAGGTCACTGCTTCCCCAACTGTACTGACATGCAGACGTTCAAGTGTAACGTGAACCGACATCTTGCTGCCAAAATCCCAACATAGTGCCCCAGTAGTTGTTGTCCCTGATAGTAGCCTCCAACACCAAAGTGGCAATGTGCCTTGTTTGGCGTGAAAAACTAATAAAAATAAAAGAGAGACGAACCTGCATAACAAAATCGGCGCACACCAACTTCCACGTCTAAACACACACTAAGCACACAATGAGTTAATTTAAGGCAAAGGCAATGAATGTTAAGGTAATGAGAATATGACAAAGAATCTAGGAGCCAATATTGTCACTATGGAGTTTTTGGGAAGAATGACCCAAATTTGCTATAACCTTCGTTAGCCTAAATTGACACAAAAATATATTAAATATTAAATAAATTCTATACATATTTATACATATAAATTTATGATAAACACAAATATATTAATTATTTATGATAATATTCGTGTCTGTGCATTGTAATTCGATATATTCTTCAAGAAAAATATGATTGAACTCAAAACTCCTGATATTAGCATATGTATAGCTCGTCAGGTAGGCCTATAGCTGTATCTCAAAAAATTGACCTGATACAGCAAAATCAAAATGATATTCGGACTCAGAACACCAAAATTAGTCTAAATCAGCTGAGAAACCCCTGACGTTTTTTTGGCTGTTACCCAGTGTATATAGAATAAATGACAAACTTTATATTCCAAAATACATGATGTTGACAATTTTATATTTTATTCCTTTACATCAATTGATCCTTACAGTTCTTGACAGTGTCTGTTTCGTAGTGCAAAATCAATCACTTAATTATTATATCAATTAGTGAATCTATTATGCCCTTAACTCATCAGAAGAAATAGCAACAATCAATCCACCAAAGGAATTAAAATGTGATACGACATGGTGAAAATCCGAAAATTTGGCAGAGAAGCTGCAGTTACCTTTATATTTTACCACTACGCCATTTTGGATTTTAATTCCTTTTGCATAGGAGCATCATAGATTCACTAATTGATATAATAATTAAGTGATTGATTTTGCGCTACGAAACAGACACTGTCAAGAATTGTAAGGATCAATTGATGTAAAGGAATAAAATATAAAAATTGTCAACATCATGTATTTTGGAATATAAAGTTTTGTCATTTATTCTATATATTGCTCTGTATTCACATTGAGCTTCTTATATAAGGATTGATATATAAGAAGAAAAAGAAATATATATATATATATATATATATATATAAATTTCGTATACAATTTCTAAAAGATTAATTTCAGATTTGGTTTCTCAAATATTTCGTTTATGCATTTCCTCGTTATTTTTTCTACACTTCAATTTTTGTCTTCTTTTACACTTCGCTTTTTCTACATTTCTTTTTACACTTCGCTTTTTCTGCATTTCCTTTTACACTTCGCTTTTTCTACATTTCTTTTTACACTTCGCTTTTTCTACATTTCTTTTTACACTTCGCTTTTTCTACATTTCTTTTTACACTTCGCTTTTGCTACATTTCTTTTTACACTTCGCTTTTTCTACATTTCTCATTTACACTTCGCTTTTGCTACATTTCTTTTTACACTTCGCTTTTTCTACATTTCTTTTTACACTTCGCTTTTTCTACATTTCTTTTTACACTTCGCTTTTTCTACATTTCTTTTTACACTTCGCTTTTTCTACATTTCTCATTTCTTCTGTACACTTCCCTTTTCTTTTCATTTTACACTTCCCTTTTAATCTTACACTTCCCTTCCTTGTTCGTTTATACTTTCCTTTACTTCTATTTAACGCTATTTATTTCATGAAATTTATAACTTGCCTATGATCTAAGAATGAGTAAATCATATTTAAATTACGATATAATTTCTTAACCCTAACCCTAACTATAAAGGGAGATAAACATGGAAACACACGTGTAACTATCAAAATAAAATTTACCCAAACCAAATCATTTTGTTTTCTTCCACGAAGTCTAGCAGAAATGAATTGGGGAAAGGAGTGGGTGGCGGGGGGAGTGATATTTCTCGACGAGAGATTGATTTTGAATTCGGTTTCGTAAACAATGTTCTATTTATTTGCTGGAAGCAATTCTTGTATGTAAGAAAGGATTTCAGATTTCAATATCTTTTGTTGCGCACAAAGAATCTTAGGTCAACAGAAAAAGCCCGAGAGTCTCGGTGTATCCAATTTCAAAATGAGAGGCTTTTATCTGCTCACATTCTATGGCCGATACGTTTTTATTTATCTAGCTGTCTATCAGTTAGGCAACCTTCATATATCTCACAAAGCGGCAGGATTTTCCTTTCTTGGTTCTTTTTTCAATGTATTAATAAATTGAAATAGACACACACACATGTATATATGTATGCCATTTATACAGGTACACACTCGAATACACACGCATATATATATATATATATATATATATATATATATATATATATACGTGTGTATATATGTACATATGTATATGTATCTATGTGTGTATTTATAATTTTGTATGTGTGTGTATAGGTGTAATTTAATGCGAAATCTTATATTATGAAAACTATTTTCATGCAACAAATGTTTTTTCTGCAAAGAAGATTCATCTTTCTAGTGGAGAAACGTACCTCTATTGATCAACCATTTATATAAAACATTTAGTTAAAAGGTTATAAGCCAGTTTTCAGTCACGCTGATTCAGTCTTGCATATAATTCTCGGTCTCTATTTTCTCCCCCCTTTTCTCTTTTTTTTGTTTTGTTTCTCTTCCTCTCTTCCCCCCCTCTCTCTGTCTGTCTCTGTCTGTCTGTCTGCCTGTCTCTCTCTCTTTCTCTCTCTCTCTCTCTCTCTCTATATATATATATATATATATATATATGTGTGTGTGTGTGTGTGTGTGTGTGTGTATGTGTGTGCATGAAATTATCTGTGTGTGTGTCTGTGTCTGTACATTTCCCTACGAAACTACTCTGTAAATTTTTTTCAGTCTTTCTTTCCCTCTCTCTCTCTCTCTCTTTATATATATAACTACTTCATTTACTCACATAAAATTAATATATGAAAGCATAGATTTATGCGTAAACTTTAAGTATTTACTTCAAAAGTGCTCAATACGTAGGTAGAGGTAGTTAGTAATTTATAAAATGTGCGTGTGTGTGCGTATGTGCGTGCATGAAATTATCTGTGTGTGTTTGTGTCTGTGTGTGTACATTTCCCTACCAAACTACTCTGTCAATTTTCAGTCTTTCTCTCCCTCTCACTCTCTCTCTTTCTCCCCCTCTCCCTCTCTCTCTCTTTATGTATATATATATATATTTTATAAATTACTATATATATATATATACATATATATGTATATATATATATATATATATATAGAGAGAGAGAGAGAGGGAGAGAGAGACAGAGAGAGAGATAGATAGATAGATAGATAGTGTATTACAAAAGTGAATACACCACTCACATTTCTGCAGATATTAAAGTAGTATATCTCTTTACGAGAAAACACTTACAGAATAACCCTTTGGCACAATAAAAAGTAATCTGTGTGCAGCATATATTATAGAGTTTATTTATTCACCCCTCAAAAGAACTCAACATATTACCATTTAAAGCTAACCTCCTACCAACAAAAGTGAGTACTAATGGAAAGTTTTCAACATTAAAATATACCATGTCAACTTTCGATATTTTGTGCGGCCACCATCCTTATCAAGAACTGCATTAACTCTCCAGAGCATGGAGTTTATCAGAACTTTGCAGGTAGCCGCTGAAATATTCGTTAACCCATTCATGACAACGTTGTTGGCGGATATTTGAGACTTTGCCCACCACCACTTCCTGCTAGAGGATTCCCTAAAGATGTTCTATTGGGTTCAAGTCCGGAAACTTGCCAATTTATCACCTTTAACATCAACCTCTGCAGTAAAACAGTGGTCACCTTGAAGGTGTGTTTGAGGTCATTGTCATGCTGGGACACTGCTTTGTGACCCAGTTTCAGGAGGGGGGATCATGCTTTTCTCCAGTATTTCTTTGTAAATGTTAGAATTCATAATTCTCTCTATGAAATTTAATTCCCCAACACCTGCAGCATGCATATAGCCCCAGATTATGATATTCCATCACCATGCTTGACTGTAGGCATGGCGCAGTCATCTTTGTACATCTCACCTGGTGGCCCCACATATGCTTCAAGCCATCGGAACCAAACTTTAAATTAATCTTCATCTCATCAAACAATAGGACATGACTCATGTGCTTTGTTGACATGTCTTCAGCAAATTGTTTGCGGGCTTTCTTGTGTATTGCCTTCAGAAGAAGCTTTCTCCTGAGGTGACCGCCTTGCACACTAATTTGATGTTGAATGCAGTGTATGGCCTGAGCATTAACAAACCTTCCCCTCCCCCACCACTTCAATCTCTATAGCAATATTGATAGTAGTCCTACGCCTATCTTTAAAAAAAAAAGCATTTGGATATGACATTCAGCAACTTAGCTTCTTTGGACCAGCTACTCGTGGCCTGTCCTGAGTGGACCCTGCTCTTTTAAAAAACTGGCTGATCTTAGCCACTGTTCTGCAGCTCATTTTCAGGGTGTTGACAATCTTCTTGTAGACTTGAATATCTTCGTGTAGTGCAACAAATTGCCTTTTAAGATCCCCAGATAATTCTTTGGCATGCGTTACCATGTTGTAACTGTCAGTATCCAGTATGAAAGATTCTCAGAGAGTTTTTTGCCATGTGGTGCCATGTTGAGACTGTCAGTGACCAATATGAGAGAGTGTAAGATCTGCACTATCAATTTGAACACACCTGCTCCCTAAACACACATACTAATGAGTTACATGATGTTTTGGTGGGATAATGACACTTAGTTTTCTAGTTCCTCTAAGGGGTGTACTCACTTTTGTTGGCAGGTGTTTAGCTTTTAATGGTTATATTTTTAGTTATTTTGTGCTGAAATTAAATTAACTCTGTTATAGAATCTACTTTTCATTGTGTCAAAGTGTGATTTTTTAGAAAAATGAAGAGATATACTTAAATATCTGCAGAAACGTGAGGGGTGTACTCAATTTTGTGATACACTATATATATATATATATATATATATAATTATTTACTATAATAATTATTAAATACCTACAGGCACTAGAGTTTCATTCTTTTGGGAATCATAAGTGCATGGTGTCACGATTAACATCGGTTGATTGATTCGAACCTGGCAACAGAATCCATCTCTGGCTTCATAACAAGGACCTAATCCATTCGCCGACTGTTAACCGCGAGAAATACCTTAGAAATTTAAGCATTTATTTTTTAATGCTTTTTTAACGTCTGTCAGAGTGATCTAATCATTATACGATGATCTGCACATAAGATGGTTTAATTATTTTTAATATTTAATTTAATGGTTTAATTATTTTCAATATTTAATTTAATGGTTTAATTATTTTCAATATTTAATTTAATGGTTTAATAATTTTCAATATTTAATTTGATGGTCTAATTATTTTCAATATCTAAAACCCTTATCCCTGAGTGGCCATTGGGCCTTGATAAGTGGTGAACTCCATGTAAAAAAAAAAAAAAAAGAAGATCTAAATTGACCGACTCTTATTTCAACTGAAAGTGCTCAACGATAAGAAACAAGTTTCTTAAAGGGGCTGATATAATTATTTACTATAATAATTATTATATATCTACAGACACTATTGTTTCATCCTTTCAGGAATCATAAGTGCAAGGTGTCACGATTAGCATCATTCAATAGATTCGAGCCCGGCAACAGAAACCATCTCTGGCTTCATTAGCAAGGATCTAATCCAATCGGCCACTGTTAACAACGAGAAATATTGTTGGCATTTAAACATTTATTTTGAAATGTTTTTTTAACGTCTGTCAGAGTAACCTAATCATTATATGATGATCTGTACACAACAGATAAATTGACTGACTTTAGTTCAACTGAACGTGCTCAACGATAAGGAACGAGTTTCTTAAAGCAAGGAGACCTAATGTTGCTCCGGATTTAATTAGGATTAACTTCCAATACTTTTATTTTCATCGAAATCAGTAAAATTGCCCGTTTTTTGTATCAAATTGATTCAGTGCCTATTCTTCTTGGGGACCTACCAATGTATACCTCCATGCACTTTTTCCACAATACACTGTAGTTTATATTGCACTGTTGAAAACCTACTGTTTATTTTATAAAATTATATTTATGTAATGGCTTCGATTAAAGTCTATAATGCAAAAGTCAAGTATCATGGTTTCAGTTGTGCTCTAAACAGAAACATTCATTTTGAAAGCACCCCTGTCTTATCAAAGAACCATTTATTGATTTTATACGCCACGTTTTCCTGCTTGTGCGGTGATAAAACTTCTCAAACCAACTTGTGAAGCTGTATCAGAGTGTAAAGCATGGTCAAAATTAACCTGTTCCATTTTTACTTAGATTTTTTCGATCATCGATTTATGGTACTTATCAAGGGTATTTCCATATAAAACTTGACTAAGAACACTCACAGACACATGAAGTATACAGGGTGACCCCCCCCCAAAAAAAAACAAAAAAACAAAAGCTAAATGGAGGTCATCTAGAACATATGCTGTAGAACGGAGAATAAAGGCCAAAGACCCTTGTGTTTTGATGTGATGTTTTGAATATAATAAACTAGCTATGACCAAAGTTTAATTTCATTCGGACAAAACACTAAGAAACGGGCCCGTTTTTTTTTGTATTTGTATTTCTGTGAAATTTCACAAAAAGCAGCTCAGCCGTTTCGGAGTTAATAAGTAAATCTCACACTCACACAAATACACACACTCACACACACACATAAAGTGTCTTTTTTATATAGGAAGAGATAGAGATAAAGATAATGGGTTGAAAAATGAAAAAGTGAAGTATAATGGCCCAATTGTGCTCTAAACAGAAACATTTATTTTAAACGTGCCCCTATCTTATGAAAGAACTTACTATTGATTTTATACGCCCGAACCTTTTACTTGTGCGATTATAAAACTTCTAAAATACACTTGTGATATTAGGTTATATCACACACACACACACACACACACACACACACACACACACACACACACACACACACACCCTTTTATATATAGAGATATACAATTTAAAGAGATTTTAACATGAATCCTCTAGGCTATAATGTTGCATATATAACCAGTGAGCTACTTCATCTGTGAATTCAAAAAGAATTAGCGGCTGAAATTAGCTTTTAGTTTCATTTGATGGAATGTCTGATATGGAATATTTGATAATGGCAAAATGGTTTTATGAATATAATGCATTTCACTCCCACCTCTCCTGCTCCTCCTCAACCCTCTCTCTCTCTCTCTCTCTCACTCTCTCTCTCTCTCTCTCTCTCTCTGAATGGTCCGCAATATTAAGAGTTTAATCGTCTATTAGAAAAGCACATAAAATATGACCTGAGAATAATTATGTATCTAAAAATCCTGCCGAGAATTGCCCTGGGAATAAGTGTTAAGATTTCAAATCAGTAATAAAAACTAGATTCTAAAAAAAAATCTGATAAAAATAGACACATTTGAAAAATCAAAAATGTTTATATCTCTATAGATGAAAAGTTAGGTATGGGTGCGAGGACCTCCAATAAGTTTCCAGACTTTTATTTATAGTACAAACATAAAACTTTATTCCCCTTCAAATGAAGTTGTTATACTGTTTCAACAACTTCTGGAACGGCCAATGGAAGTCTTTCTTGTGTGAGCGTGTCTAAGACCCTCATCACAGCCTCTTTCATCTCCTCAAATTTTTTCTTTTTTTTTACACAAGAATCACCACTTATCAAGGCCCGGAGAATAAGGGTTAATGGGTATACATAAGTCATTGTGATTATAGCGTAGTAAACATAAGTAGTGGAATTTTGTTAATTAGATTACTTAGAGGAATGATTCATCAAGAACTTGTTTACGTTGGACTTGAAGACAATCAGATTGTAGTCAGCTGGAAAGCAGACAATCGGAAGAGAGTTCCACAGGCGTGCAGTTCGAAGAAAGAAGCTTTGTTCATGGAATCTACATTTAGGTTTAGGCACAGATAAAGAGTGTGGGAAATTATTGATAGTGGTTTTGGCTAGACGAGTGTTTTTGTGAAAGTTTGGCGATGGGGGGGGACCATACATTTGAGCTCATATGAGCTCTTGCCCTGTAAAATAACAAAAAAGAAGAGATAGTCACGCAATATCTCTTCTGTGGGAAAGAGGTTGCAGGGAAGAGAAAAGGGCATCCCCCATTAAGCTACAAAGTCTATTTTGAACTCTGTCAAGGCAGAATAAGCTGCTTCTAGCAGCTCCTGCTCAGATGTGGCGACAGTACTCCATTATTGGCTGAACCTGGCTTTTATATAGGTAGAGAATTGCATCAGGAGTGAGATATCTACTGAAGCGGTAGAAGGATACCACCATGTTTTCAGCGCCCTTGGCAATGGATTTGATATATGTGTTCCATTTCAGGTCAGGTGTAATTATCTGATAACAGCAGCCTCTAAGGTTTTCCTTGAGCTTAGAAAATAACCAAAAGTCACAGGAAGCACATTCTGGACTATAGAGAGGGCGAGGAACTGTCTTGATTCCTATCGTGGCCGAAGAGTCTGTGACAAGGATGGAGTTGTGAACTAGTGCATTGTCCTGGTGGAAATGCCACTCACCCGATTTGAAGAGTGCTGGCGTTTCCGACAGAATCTCTACCTGAACTCCTTCACCTGAACTTGGATCTGGGAGAGCCAGCATGTTTCCACTGAAACTGAAACTCTTTGTCTCTGGGTCCCAGCATTAGACCCAGCTTTCATTGCAGGTCAAGAAGGGCGAGATCTTAATAGATCAGTTCGACCATTTTCCTAATACTTTGACAACGTCTTTCTTTCTAATCTTCTCTGAGCACCCTTGGCATAAACTTTGTGCAAATCTTCCACATCTTCAGTTCCTCACGAATAATTGTGTGTTCAGTTCCCACACTGACATCAAACTGTGCCCTTATTGGTTCTATATACACACAACGATCCTTATCCATGGAATTCTTTATTTGGCCAATCCATTCTGGTCTTCTGTCTTCCTTACTTCTACCACACCTCTCATCATCCCTCACAGACTTCCATCCTTTCTTGAATCTCTTACGCCAGTCAAAAACTGATGCTCGATTCATGCAAGATGGTCCAAAAGCAGTCTGGATCATTCCATACATTTATGTGGCGTTTTTTCCAAGTTTAAAACAGAATTCTATTGCTTGTCATTCTTTTAAAGTGTCCCCACGTCTAGATATCATTTTTGAAATTCACCAGCTGTGATAATCAGATTTTAGTAGAATGTATTCCAGTTCCTGCTGTTGCTGTTCATTTTAACCTGAAATCATAAAAATCTGTCCATAACATATTGAATTTTCAAGAATCTATGACAATTTCAAATGCCTGTACAAACTGGAACTTACTGAAGACACCTAATATATATATATATATATATATATATATATATATATATATATATATATTCACAGGGCAGAGTGAATATGCACGGTGGAAGAACGGCTTAGCATTCCCCAGGAGTTAATTTTTGTTTTCACAATGCCTTTTTTTTTTTTTTTAGCTTCCACATATTTTAATTTTCAACATATATTTAATTCCATTTTCCAAGCACGAAAATGCGCGCACACAAATGCACAGGTGTATACATGGGTGCGTTATGCATCCCCCCCCTTACAAACACTAGTAAAACTAAAATCAATACATAACATTTGAGAAAATATGTGCACATTTAACATGTATTTTTACTTTATAGTAAAATATTTAGAGATTTATCATATATATATATATATATATATATATATATATATATATATATATATATATGTGTGTGTGTGTGTGTGTGTGTGTGTGTGGACATATATTTTCTTATAATATATACCAATCCTTATTTAAAAAGCGCAATGTAATTACAGTTATATAATGAATAAAAGACAAAAAAAAAAACTATATTCCAAAGTTTACGATGTTGACCATCTTATAATTTATTCCTTTAATTCAGTTGACATTTACTTCAGTCAAGAATTGTAAATGTCATCTAAATTAAAGGAATAAACTATAAAATGGTCAACATCATGAACTTTGGAATATAGTCTTTTGTCATTTATTCACTATATATATATATATATATATATATATATATATATATATATATATATATATATATATATATTAACGATTGGATGATTCCAATATTTTCTCTGATTCCGATACTATAACCGATTCCATACTAAATTCCCGATTCCGATACGATTACCGATTCCAATTCCAATTCTTCATAAATTTCTAAATATTTTACTATAAAGTAAAAATACATGTTAAATGTGCACATATTTTCTCAAATGTTATGTATTGATTTTAGTTTTACTAGTTGTTTAAAATCAGTAAATATTTATTACTTTGTCATTGGAAAATTTTAATTGAACAAAATTAATATAAAAAAAAATTATAAAAAATCGTTTTTAGCATCGGAAAATAGCCATAAATTTTTCCTATTCTGATACATTCAAAAGTTCCAATTTTTCCGATTCCCGATTCCGATTCTGATTAATCATCCCAACACTAATAAGATTGTGTTGTATATATATATGCAACACAATCTTGCTGACACACTGGTTCTTGCCAGATCACTGAAGTTAAGCAACGATGAACCTGGCCAGTACCAAATGGGTGACCATTTTGGGTTGGCTAGGCATTGTATGTATCGTACTAAGACATGGAAATTTCCAGGTTGGTGTGTAAGAGCACGTTTAAGTCACATCCAGTCTTCTTTAAGACGTGCATCTAGGAGAAGGATAACTTATGTAAAACCAGAGGTCTTCTATCTGCTCTGTCTTGTGGCATCCGTTATCCATTGCACTGGCAAAGATGAGTACTTGTACCAAAAAGTGTGGTTAGCTCTGCATAAAGTCTTCACCATTATAAACAAATAATCTGTGTGGATTTCCGTACAACTTAGTTGTTGTGGCAGGATGAAATCATATGGCGAAAATTGATGAGAGAATCCATCACACACACACACACACACACACACACACACACACACATATATATATATATATACATATATATATATATATATATAAAATAAATGGATATTGATAAGTATGACAATAGCCTAGTTGAAATAAGAACACAAACACTTGTATACATGCTTATCCACTATTCCACAAGCTAATTTTCAGTTTGGTTTCAAATGTTCAATTTATATTGAACACCCATACAGAATCAAATAAATCCATTTTTGCTCACAGTAATAAAATGACATTGGGAGATGATTCGTACATATTATGAGTAAAATAAATGCAAACAAAAACAAAACTTTTCCTGACAAAATGCAGTTCAATTTAGAAGACAAATTCTTCATAAAATATACATAAATAAAGTCGACAATAACTTTTTTGTAAAAAAAAAAGAAGATACCCCCCCCCCTCTCAATCTAGGTATTATTATCGGTAGGGATTTTTCTAACAAAATTGAATCTCACTTCAAAGGGAATATATATATATATATATATATATATATATATATATATATATATATATATATATATATTGTAACACAATGTAGTATGCTGAGTTGAAATGTCCACCAAAATTAAAGGTTATATTATAATATTATGGAAAGGGGTCATAAAACAATTGCAATCTTCACGTCGTCGTTTCCTTTTTTTTTTTTTTCATATTTCTAGTTCTGATTTTCCCAACAGAATTCCACATTTATTTTCATATCGACACTTTTATTCATCTGGTATCATTCCCACATATATAATATCTATTCAAAATTGGCATGCGCCCCTCATATATATATACATACACACACACACACACACATATATATATATATATATATATATATATATATTAATAGACAGAAATAGAGTTCAGCAAACAGACGCACAGATATGAGCAACTGACTAGCTGCAAAATCCCACCTCTTCAGTATGAAAGTTCCCAGATGCCAGAAACTTATATGCTCTCATAGCTTCTTATCGAAACGTTCAAATTCTCTTTCTTGCCGCCTTGTTTCTCTAACATTACAAACATGCCAACATTTCAATGTAATGTGAACAATTATTTTGCTGATGAAAACATCACCCAGATTGCCCCTTATAAATCTGGCCCTCATCACAGTAACCCCTTACATTTAGCACATCTAGACAGACATAAGATAACCTGACAAATACAGACATAATTTTATTTTTACTGAGGCTCATCCCTAATAAGAGGCTACTATTTGAACCATGCCGAGGAAAGATTAACAAGATGTTAATTTACATTACTTTTAAACTTCTGCATATTAGTGCAGTAAGGGAAGCAGATAGCCGGAGGGAAATTCCAAAGTGTAACTCTCTGGGGGGGGGGAAGAAATAATTTGAGTAGAAAGCTTTCTGGCAGTTCGAAACCTCAGCATTAAAAGGGTGTGATTTTGTTGCTAAGTGGGTTTGTCGGGAATATATACTTGTAAAACAGACACAGAGATGCAACATGCGTCGATGGAACAGAGGTTGAAGCTTAGTTTACAAAGTAGGACCTATTAGATTAGAGACTCTTTTTTTTAATCCTATCCAAGAGAGAGAGACTAGTGGTAGATGCACTAGCCCAGATGTGGTAACAATACTCCATGCATGGGCGAATGGTGGCCTTATAGAGGTACAGGATACTCTTAGGTGTGAGTACTCTTCTATCATGATAGAATGAACCCACCTTCTTTGCAGCAGCCTTTGCAATGTCCTCAATGTATCTGTTCCAGTTTATATTACCCATGAATATTGCCAAGAGGTTTGAAAGACAGAATTCTCAAATAAGGTGTTATTTGTCATGGATATCGGTGGTTGGAGAGGCGTCTTGTAATTGTTAAAGGAGAGCAGGTTAGTCTTACTAGCATTAAATTTCACCCTCCATTTATGTCCCCATTCCACTACGGTCATTTTATAACGACTCTGTCATTGTCCTAGATTTGTGTACACTCGTTCTTCCCTTATGGAAGGTATAAAGCATTGTATCATCAGCAAATAGCACCTATCTCGAGCACAATATTATCAAGGAGGTGGTTAATGAATACCAGGAATAATGGTGGTCCAATGATCGATATCTTAGGCACTGATTGCACCTGACTAGCTGCAAACTTCCACCTCTTCACTATAGATATCCCTGGATGACAGAAAATTATATATTCTCATAGCTTTTTTTCTTCGCCTTTCACATTTTCTGCCTTCTCCTTGTTTCTCCAACAGTATAAACATGCAGAAATTTAAATGTAATGTAAACAATCCTCTTGCTGTTGGACTTCTTACTAAGGTTACTCTCTATAAATCTGCCCCCTACCACAGCAACCTTTTAGATTTTACTGACAATATGCCTTATTTAGGGTGAATAAAAATAAATAGAAACACAAAAATAAAAAAAAACATGCGCACGTGAATCTGAAAATGTATATATATATACACATAAAATATGACGACACATGCACAAGCATTGGGGTTTGTAATGGATGTCTATAATCTATGGTACAAATACGAACTAGGCAATGGACTAATTCGACTCCAAATCCAGTTGAATCTGTTGAATATTGATGTAATATATGCGGTGTGTGTCTGATAAGTAATGGGACTGGTGCCAACAAATAATTCTTAAACAATGGGTTCCTTCCCTCAAAGTAATGCCCCATCCACCGATTTTTATCCATTTTTCCATTTTTTTCTGCAATACATCTATGACGTGCGAGCTAATTTTCCAGTTTCCATATAGACCTGTTGCTATGGCTTTCTTGATAGCCTTCACATTAAAAACAGAATCCTTTGAGAAATTTATTTATAAAGAAAATTATACAATAGTGGAAAATAAATTAAGCACAAGGCCATTCAATATTAGGCACGGATTCCTTTAATGATAAATTTTTGATCAAGTAAAAAAATAATTCCCTGGGAAAACATCATGGCAGTGTTCTTGAGTTTTGGAACAAGTATTAAATAATATGTAAGGTGTAAATAACAGCGAATCACATTGGAAGATGGCACAGTCATCGATCGATCTTTTGATAATGAACTGACTCAGCTATGTTTCGGTGATCATACTGACATCAGGAGTGTTCATTGTTAATATGGAAGCGTGATTGCGTGTTCAGATCACATTAAGATCACCATCTTATTCAAGCTTATATTCACATGATCTGTAAGACAAACTTCTAGAATATTTTATAGCAAAAAAGGATCATCAAATAAAACACCTCTATAAATAACAATATATGTATTTATTTAAGTGATCTACACCGTAGGGTATAGGTTGCTGAAAGTTAAAACATTGTTTCAGTGAAGGAATTAATAAAGTAAGAAGGGTCGGCTGCTGGTTGTGTTTGAAGTATAAATCCCCCAGTTGAGCTTTACATCCTCCGGATGTTACTAATTGTGATTTATGGAACATACAAAATGATTGAGCCGTCGCTAAACAGTCAGTTAGTACCTCGACGATGTACCTTTTTCATTTTCTTTTTTTTTGTTCGAGAAAATAGCTTCAGACAAATCATGAAACCACTTGCTTTAAAGAGATAAAAAATAGCATTTCAAGGTCCAAAACTAGCCTATCTTGCTCAAGAACTATGTTGACTGGGATAAGAAAGAAAACGTCCTTTTTATTGTTGGTGACTTGAAGCTCTCTTTTTACCAAAGTCAACTCCTTACACAACATACTATCATAAGTGTATTTGAGACATTTTATTACCATACAAGCAGAAAGTCCCACCATATAAAATCAACAGTGGGTTCTTAGATATAACAGACACTCGATCGATATGACCTTTTCTGTTTAAAGCACAACTAACCTATAATACTTGAAGCAACTAGTGTCAGTTGAATTACCTCATTCCATGTCCGGCTCGGCCAAACGTCTATACTTTATTCATCCTAACTAAACTCCACGTCTATATCTAAAACTATCTGTTCAAATTTATGACGTCATTACCTGGTGCTTTTATTTTTTTTAAAATAATTTATTTGTTATTATTCCCACATTCCAAACTGACCTCTTGCTTCCAAATTCTTTTCCAATTGAAAACATTGCTGTCAGAATAAAATTCCATTCTATCAAGTTAACATTCCTTGCTAGCATTCCTGATACGTATTTTCTAAAAAAATTATTTTTCTAACACCAACAACGATCATAATAATAATAATAATAATAATAATAATAATCGTTCAGGTTACCTGGCATCCCACGGCAGTGCTTTATATAACATTAGTAGCATTAACTGTTACTATCCATTTACAGCCTCATTCTCCTACAGACTGAATGTTATCCAAAGTTATTGAATTCAGTTATTGTTATTCAATTATATATAGACCATTTGAATGCCATCATGTCTTTGGTGAGGGCTTCACCTTGAAATGAAGAACAGACCTCGCACTGGTCCAAACCAACTCTGTACAGCCACCTACAAATACATATTTTAGTTAACTCAAAGTTAATGAAATAAGTATATTTTCAATGATTCCCTAGAAATTATATTATTTGCAAGGTAAACGTTTTTTTTAGACAATTCTGATTTTGAAGTACCCAAAGGAATTGAAGATGAAACAGATCATAAACATAAAAATATCTATATCTATGACACTAAACGAAAGGTATAACTGTCCAACTATACTAAACTTTTTGCTTTCATTGAAAATAAAAAAATAAAAAGATACAAAATGGAACAAATAGAAAAAAAAATCTCTGAAACTGTCCACTTTGAATTTTTTTCAAACAAACTATTATGGCCGCAAATCTGTTTTTTGATCTCCGATTTGGAGAAGTAGTCGCCATGACAAACAGGCAATTTTGTCCTCCCCGCTCGGACGAGCATCGAACATCGCTATCAGAGATGCCATCCACCTCCACTTTTTTTGTTCCAAAATAATATCTGATTATTTAGCCACAAGAATAAAAGATAAAATCAACGAAGAAGAGAAAAAAGGTGATTTCAAGCACGTATTTTATATTTACAATCTGGCTCTACAATATTTTTATTTCGTGCAACTAAAACCATACTAGCTGAAATAACTGTTTACACGTGATCTTAAAATTATTTTAATTATTTCTCATCAACTGAAATAAAAGCAGATTGTAATAAAAGCAGTGAAAATCAGCTATTCTTGATCTGTAAATGTTTTTTTTTAAATAAAACAATTAAAAATGACTCTTATTAATAATTAACGAAATTAATAAAATATAACAAAAACGCAATTAAACGTTTTATTTTTGAAAGGCTTTTTTGTATAAAAATAAAAGCAATTTAAAGTATTATTTTAAAACACTAAACATGTTATTAAAATTCATATTTCTAATAAATTAGAAAACGCATCAATATTTTGTAATCAGCATAAGAAGAATAAAAATAATTAAAAATTATTCTTTTGAATCGGTAAATAAATTTAATTGAATAAAAACCATTCAAAACCATTCAAAAATATGTTTATCGTGCTTATTCTAATAAATCTTTTGCGATTTAAAAGAATAACTTGATTGGTTTTTATTCTTATAAATCATTTATCGATTAATGAGAAGAGATTTGAAAAAGATTTATAAGAATAAACACGATAAACATATTTTTTGAATCGGTAAAATATTTAATAAAATAATAGCAATGAAAAATAATACTGTTTAATTGATAAGCAATTTACAAACTATTAAAATTATTTATTGAAATTGGTAAAAGATTTATTAAAATACGAAAACGGCATATTTTGAATCGATAAAAATTTAACAGAAAAAAACCCATTAAAATTCTTGTAAACTGTAAATGAGTTGGAATGAAAACAATTAAAATTATTCTTTTAGATCAGAAAATGATTTATTACAATTAAACATTTTAAAATAAAAACGAAAACTATTCCTTTGAATCGGTAAAATATTTAACAAAGATATTTGTTAGAATAAACGCAATAATAAATTATTTTTAACTACCAAAAGATTCATTAGAGAACAAAACAATGGAATTACCGTTGTAAATCGGGAAATAAGCTAATCGAATAAAAACCACTAACAATTTTTTTTAAATTTTTCTTAAAAGAAAAAAGTATTTCTTTAATCGGTATGAGATTTTGCAAAATCCAACAATTAAATCATATTCTTTTAAATTGTTAAAAATCATTTAGAAATAAAAAAAACTTTAATAATGCTTCTATTAAATCAGTAAAATATTTCTTAGAAAAAAAAAACAATAAAAAATTATTCTTTTTAATCGGAAAACAATTTATAAGACCAGAAAATAATAAAAAGAATAGTTTTTATTTAATTGTTAAAAGATAAAAAAAAACAGTTAAAGATTTTTTGAATCGGATACTGTGGACATTTACCTACAGGAACAAGATTGAGAATGGATAATGGTGAAAAATAGAAGATTAGAACAATTGTCTTACTGCTGAGTACTTTTCATTTGAACGTGACAGTTCCAGACACAAGACTTAAGAAGAATTGGAACCAAAGCAAGAATTGAAGCCACCACACAACTGAAAAAAAACTAGCATATTTAACAAAAAATCTTTGAGTAGAGAACCTAACCCACATAATTAGGCAACACTGACCAAGCATAATAAAGTTGAAATCAATTGGTACTGGAACCAAACATAATTGGAAGGCAAGATGGAGAATATTAGGATAAGTGCAAGGAAAACGACTGAGACTAGATCGGCAAAGTCTGACGATATGTTATATATATATATATATATATATATATATATATATATATATATATATATATATATATATATATATATATATATATATATATATATATATATATATATATATATATATATGCTCCTATATGGTTGACTATTTTAAAAAACTGATTACATTTAATGATAGAAGATGTATCCAGACACAGGAATGAGTATGTTTGATTTTGAAGAACAGTGATTCATTAAAATTGTGGGGTCTGCGTTCGCGCCTGGTCAACAAAGTATGGAAATAAAAAAATTAAAAAAAAAACGTTTACAAGTGTCCTTGATATAGATGTAAGTAAGAATACTTTGATAAGTATGTTTTAACATAAATAGGGATGATATAATAAAATTGTGGGGTCTGCGTTCGCGCCTGGCCTCCATAGAATGGAAATAGACGCAAACTTTAATAAAGACTTTTCATATCTATCTGCGTAAGTATACTTTGATAATTATGTTTCAGTTTGAAGAAATATAGTATAATAAAATTATGGGGTGTCCGTTCGCGTCTGACCTCCATAGAATGGAAATATGTCACAAAGTTTAACAAGGTTTTTTAATATAGATCCACAGAGTATTGTGATAAGTGTTTCAGTGTGAGCAGGTATAGTATAATAGATTATGGGGTTTATCTATTTTATTTTTACTTTCATCATATTTTGTTTTGGTTTTGATACCCCCAAATTTGAAGCTATCTCTTTACAACCCTTCCTTTTCATAACCTATCATACTTTCATAAATCAGAGTCCATTTTCTGTAGGCTGTTTTTAAACCCAGTCAACGACGGGTACATTTGCTAGTATATATCTATAACATGATTCTACATCCTCAACCAAATTAATGCAGTAGTGCCAACACTGGTTGATTCCACGAAAAGTAATTGCTGAAGTTCTGAGACCATGGAAGGAGTGAAGTGGCACAGACAGAATAGAAAGAAATAGAGAAAACTGGAATATTAAGGAAGTTTATTTTCGCTCTGATTCCAAGAAAAAAATACCAGCCGTTATCAATGAAGAATAACTTATAACGGTTGTTATTGACCGAAACGGCATTCACCCTAGATGGGTTTAACAGACTTCTTCTGAAAGAGGAAGTTTCATGAGAATATAAAATTCACTAATGATCCGCAGTCACTTGTATATCTCGGTCAAGAGAGACAACGGCGTTAAGTTTTTACAGTTCTTGCAGGCAGGTGCCATGATTTTCTTACCTGGTATCCCCAAATAGTTACCTATCTGGTATTGACATGACTCAACATTGCTTAACTTTAGTGATCTAATGAAAACTAATAAATCAATCAAGATTATGCCATATACGGCTGGTGAAAAAAACATCGAGCATCGAGCTAGTTAGAATAAGTAATGGAGATTTTGAAAGACTTGCTGTCCCTCAGACTTTAGGGAAATCCAATAGATTTTATCAAAAAGAAATTAGTTAATGAGAGATCTTCAGGTGACTATTAATAATTATAAACTGGTCAAAAAGGTTTATTTCTATAAAAGAAACAGTTGTGTAAAATACAATAAAAGAGAGAGAGAGAGAGAGAGAGAAAGAGAGAGAGAGAGAGGGGTCTTGGTTTGGTACATACACTGTGAGATTCAGCCAGATTTCTCTGAAGGAGGACATTTCTACTAAATATTCACCAGCGTTCTCCAGCTTCATACAAACCAGTTCAAGCAAGAATTCAGTTTTTATTTAGAATACAACTTAACTAAAAGAAAAATATGGAAAAATCTTCATGGTGAACGTACTCGTCATTAGAAGAACATGTCATATTCCAAAAACCACGTAAATTGTTATGAGGAAGCAAAACAGGATAGCCTTGCGTCACCAACTTGAAAAAAAAAACAAGGGGAGATAATTTCATAAAAATTCAAACTTGCATAGCATTGTAATGCTATAGAGAGAAAGAGAGAAAGATGTAATAAAAAAAACATTCGGGCTTATAAAAAAAAATCATGAGAAAAGTATTCTAAGTGAGTACACCCCTCACATTTCTGCAGATATTTAAGTAGATAACTTCACTGACAAAATCACACTTTTTCACAATGAAAAGTAGTCTGCATGCAACTTATATAACAGAGTTAATTTATTTTCACTTCAAAATAATTTAAAATATAACCATTAAAAGCTAAACATCTGCCCACAAAAGTGAGTACACTCTTTGGAAGAAGCTGTCAATATTAACATACACCATGTTATCTGTTAATATTTTGTTTGGTTACCATAATTATCTAGAACTCTCCTGAGCTTCACAGATAGCTGCTGAAATGCTCTTCTACTCGTCCATGATGACGTCGCTAGGCTGGCGGATATTTCAGACTTTGCACATCTCCACCTTCTGCTTGAAGATTCTTCAAAGATATTCTATTGGGTTAAACTTTGGAGGCATGTGTGGCCAGTCCATCACTTTTACCCTCAGCCTCTTCAGTAAAGTAGTAGTTGTTTTGAAGATGAGCTGCTGGAACATTGCGCGCTGACCCAGTTTCTGGAGGGAGGGGATCAGACACTGCTCCAGTATTTCACAGTACATGTTATAGTTCATGTTTCTCGCAGTGAAATGTAACTCTCCAACACCTGCAGCACACATGCAGCCCAGACCTGGACATTCTCATCACCATGCTTGACCGCAGGCATGACACACTCATCTTTGTACTCCCTACTTTGTCACCACCACGTATGCCTGAAGCTATTAGAACCAATCAAATTAGACTTCATCTCATGTTTCCAATAATGCATGTGCTTTGTTGACATGTCTTCGAGAAACTGTTTGCAGGTTTTCTTGTGTACCATCTTTAGAAGCAGCTTCTTTCTGAGGTGACAGTCATGCATACAATTTTGATGTTGAATGCAGTGTATAGTCTGAACACTAACTTTTCAGACCCTCCTTTTCAGTAATGCTAACAGCACTCTTACGTCGATTTGCACTATAAATTCGAACACATCTGTGCACACATGCGTCTAGTAAGACTAATGAGTCACATGACATTTTGGAAGGAATATGACAAGGAGTAATCAATTTGAACATTTAGGGGTCTATTTTCTTAGAGGTATACTCACTTTTGTTAGTAGGAGTTTAGCTTTTAATAGTTATATTTTGAGTTATTTTGATGGGAAAATAAATTAACTCTGTTATATAAGATGCACAAAAATTACTTATTATTGTGTCAAAATGTGAGGGTGTAATAACTATTATGATACACTTTATACATATATATATATATATATATACATATATATACATACATATATATATATATATATATATA
This sequence comes from Euprymna scolopes, assembly GCF_053919585.1. Taxonomy (NCBI): domain Eukaryota; kingdom Metazoa; phylum Mollusca; class Cephalopoda; order Sepiida; family Sepiolidae; genus Euprymna; species Euprymna scolopes. Next base: position 82,499,979 of record NC_136497.1, on the reverse strand, counting down.
TATATATATATATATATATATATAAAGTCAGTTGTGTATTTGTGACTCCGAGAACGAGAATTAAGTCCAAGGCAAAGAAAGTGCACCTTTCATAGATAAGAGAAATGAATAAAGAAACTACGAAAAAGAAACAAAACAATAAAATAACTGACCAGACAAACCCTCAAAGAATTACAATATGAAAGAAGAAACTGCTAAAAGACGCAAAAGTACAAAAACAAAAGATAAAAGAATAAAAGTATATATATTTTCGATTGTTTTATATATATATGTATATATATACATATATATATATATATATATATATATATATATATATATATATACTCGTAAATAAAGTATGATATAACATTTATAAAGAAATAAGAGAGGGTGCTAAATATCAGATTATCTCTGGCAAACATTCGCAAAAAGAACCCGTCTTTCTTGCAACACCATAAAGAACATTCCTTTCTTCTGCTGTATACCTAAAGTCAAACCAACCTTCAATAAACAGAGTTTCGTTCCAAAATTTTCGACCTGTGGAATACCTCAACGCAGGATTGATTGATTACACATTATAATATTCCTGTTTTCAAGTCGAATGTCAACAAATCCTATTTAGTATTCAAATTTTTTTATTACGTCCCTTGTTCTTAATCGGTTCATAGTATGTTTCATCATAACAACCACAATCTTATTAACTCTTATCCTTGAATGGGCTTTAAACTTGGTAAGTGTTGATCCATTATTATGAAAATCAGACTGAGATTAACATAATCCAATTTCTGAATGACGTCAAAGGTTGCTGGTATAGAAAGCTAATAAATATATGACGATTGCCACCTCTTTGACGAAGCTTCCGATCTCTTCAGGTTGATGTCAGGCAGTCATGTGCACGTAGATGACACTTAAGTCCAGCTACACTTGCATAATCGTTCATAGATGTGACAGGGGAACTTGCTGCTTCTTGTAGCGAGACTATATTATGCACCATTGAGTCTCATGTCAGACCACTTGCAGATTTACACACCAGTCCACAGAAATTACAATACTTGGGTGGTTTGGGTGGCTGCATATCCTCATAAGATTGTTGTTCTTGTCTAATCTTGTGCGACCTCACGTGGCTCACCAAGCCAGCTTTAGACAGAAGAAATCTACCACAGATTGTACCTTTCAGTTCTAGTTGAAAGTCGGCAGGAACTGCAAATTCATCCTGCTTTCTGAGAGCACGTTTTAGTACTGCAAGCTTAGCACGCTTGTCTTCCAAGTTCCAATGATTAATTTTCTCCACTTGTTTTGATTGATAGTTCGAATTTCTCAGTTATTGAATCTATTTCCAGCAGTTAAATGTTATTCTCCAGTGCATCCTTAAAATTTTAGAAAGTTTATGCTGCAGTCTTTTGCTATGGAAAGCTCACAATGAAGCAGTTGTTTTAGTACCCTATCATCTCGTATCCTCACTGAGTGTCCGGTTCTACGCATAATCAATATATAATTGCATTGTTACGTAGTGTCATATCAACTCTTACAATTCTTACTTGACAAACCGACCTGCAATACGTGGTATGTATATATGCATAGATGCACATGCTTCATAGTCATTGAAAGAGTTGTGCACCAGTGTATGTCTTATTATGTATGTTTAACTTACGTACTCGCCATCATTGGGTGTGTAAATAGTCGTCTATTTTATACAATCGCCAATGCGAGTGCTGTTACGAATATATAAATGTACATTCTGTTCTTTCTGATGCGATCAAATGATGACATATTCATACTATGTATTAATGCATTGTGTTCGTGTGCGTGTGTTTGAGTGAATGTTTAAGGCATACACTACACATTTCGATAAATATATACCAGTTCTATAAGCGGACTACTAAACTCAGTCCAGCAAAAAACATGTCCCTTGCCGACAAAGAGACATATAGACAAGGATACCTCCATCTGTGTATTTGTTTTTTTGTCGCCGGTTTTGTTTAGAAATATAAAAGTGAAATTGTCTGTCTGTGTGTTTGTATGTATGCATACATTTCATACCAAATTACTCTGTCCATTTTCAGTCTACAGACTCGAGATTAGAGATAAGCGGTATTGAGATATGGGAAAATCATTTTTGACCGTTGTCGGCTAGAAATTTAGCTGTCAAAAGTTCAAAGTTCAACGACTTGACCTTTGAAACTTCTACCAACCTTCGCCGCCAATTCTGGGTCGAAACACTTGAAATTTTAGATGTAGCTTCCTTGGGCGTGAATCAAAATTTTTAACTTGATTTGAGCTCAAAGCAATAAATGTTAAGGGGTCACAATTGGGGTCAAATATTTAAAAAAATTAACCTCTCAGCCAATTTTTAGTCTAAACATTTGAAATTTTACATAAAGTGTATTCAGACATAGGGCAACCTTTTTAATCGTTTTTCGGATGAAAATTTTGCTGCCAAAGAGTCAAAGTTCAAAAGAGTTTACCTTTGCGGTCTCTAGCAAACTATTCAGCAAATTTTAGCTCTAAATATTTGAAATTTTACATAAAGGATATTTTTACATGCAGCAAGCTTTTTATTCAGGTTTTTGGCGAAAATTTGGCTGCAAAGAGGTCAAAGTTAAAAGAGTTGACATTTGCAGACTCTAGCAAATTCCTCCGCTAATTTTGGGTCTAAACACTTGAAATTTTAGATGTAGGTAATCTGAACATGAGTCAAAATTTATATATATATATATATATATATATATATAAATATATATATATGTAGCCAGTAGAGTTTAGTCTCCTAGAAGTACATCCAATGAAACAATATGTGTCTACCAAAGAGTGCTCAATGAGTAAACAGAGCCGGTATATGAAATGTATTTATAAAAACATTGATGGCTACACATGTGCATACATGTTTCTGTAATCACCCGCGTTGGGGGATTACGTCTTCAGGCCAAGAATTATCGCTGAGAACTGATATTTCAAACAAAAACATTTTCTCGACGATAATTCTTGGCCTGAAGACGTAATCCCCCAACGCGGGTGATTACAGAAACATGTATGCACATATGTAGCCATCAATGTTTGTATAAATAAATTTCATATATATATATACATATGCACATAAAGTTATGAGCAGTACAAAGGGACCGTATACAGCAGGGCTGAACTGCTAGTATTAAATAAAAGATGAAGAATAAAAGTTATATATAACTTTATTATATTTTCAGAACAATAAAGAAAAGTAAAGAGGAAAATTAAGAAAAAAAAAACCTCTTTAGGCCATTACATTTTTAAGCTAAATGCTTCTTAGCAGAAGAGGAGCAGGCCAGATTTGTACAAAATGCAAATATAGAGAAAAAATAATTTAATGTACTATTATTGTTAGTTCCTCTTAATAATGTTGAGGTTTTCTAACATTTCCAGAGCGTTTATATATGTAGATTCAATCAGGAATTTAAGTTAATTGTTCACTTCAGTGGATGCCATATTTGTCACCTAACATAGCCAACAAGTATAACTTAATAAATTTATAGCTTTTGTAATACAATACTAGATTATAAAAACAAAACGCGAGATTTTTCTGTTTTTATTTTTCTGTTATTTTATTATTAATTCATTTTAACTCATGGTAATTCTTTTCCGATCTTATATAGTATTACAAATACGTTAGATCTGTTTACCACAGATGGAAGATAAAATCTAGACAGTATGGGATGATGTATGCTGAACATGTGATTTCGAATGTATGGCTACGTTGAAAAAAAAATGGATGAGAATTATTGTAGTAAATGTGGAACAGTTGAAGTAATGGGTCCAGTTAACACGGAAACACCAAGCAAAACACGGAAAGAGGTGATAAGTATGGGCTTGGAAAAAGAAGGATAAATAAAGACTTGGTCTGAGATAAGTTAGTTTTTGTAAAAGCTGTTCAACACATAACAGCGTATAAAACAGATTTGAAACCGATGCCGATGATGATGGTTATGATGATGACGACGACCACGACGGATTTCCACATCTGCATTAATACGTAACTGAGCAGAACAAATCCAGGAGTAGACCGAGCATAGTTGATGTCAGAGTCTGCGACAGGATCCATTGGACCAATCAAGAGCCCCGTACAGAAAGAATGATTTAAGAGCAATAAAAAAAAAAAACTTTCTGATTAACAAAAAGGAGAAATAGAAAGAATTCAAAGTAGGAAAGAGAGAGAAGTACTTTGAAGCAAAGCTTTTGTAAATTGTGGCAATAATTGTGTTTGATGAGGATTTTATGTACAATAAAGTTTTGCATTACATTTCATTAACATTACGATCCAATTCATTAGCATACGCATCGCCTTTATTATTGCTATAATCGTTTTCATTAGTTGAAGAGCCACTTAACCAGGTAAGAGATATCATCATTATATATATATATATATATATATATATATATATATATATATATATATATATATATATATATATATATATATATATATATATTAGATGTGATAACTAATGGCTACACATATGCAAACATGTTTCAGTGACCACCCTGCCAGGGAAAATCACCTCATCCAGCCAAGAATATCCACGAGAGTATCCGTCAAAAACATTAACTCTTTTTATAATTAAAACCGATAAATGGGATAATATCATTTCCAAGGTTAAGAAAGGGGTAACCAGATAGGATAGGTTATCACATTATACAAAGTGATATGGGATCTCGCAATATAATTTTATAGTTATGCTTTTTTTTCTTTTTTGTTCCGCCATATTCATTTCTATTCTGTACATTATATACATTCATCAGTTGAGATTATTAATCCAATCTTTATTCATTATACTAGTTATTTTTTTAAATAGATAATATACGTTTAAAACATCACATTACATTTAAAACAGGTGGTTAAACGTTTAAAACTAAATAAAATTATGAGATGATAGATTAACGATTGAATAAGTAGTAAATAAAATATATATGAGATGTTATTTATGAAAAAAAAAACGATTAAAAATTTAAAAAAATTAAAAATTTTAAAAATTAAAAGTGACTTTTAGTTAATCATACTCATTTTACTCGGTTTAGAATATATATGCACTTTTTTATGATACTTATGACGGCGTTCAACGCTTAGCTTACCTTTAGTGAAAAAAAAAGCATAACTATAAAATTATATTGGGAGATCCCACATCAATTTGTATAATGGTACAACCTATCTTATCTGGTTACCCCTTTCTTAACCTTGGAAATGATATCATCCCATTTATTGGTTTTAATTATAAAAAGAGTTAATATTTTTGACGGATACTCTTGTGGATATTCTTGGCCTGATGAGGTGATTTTCCCTGGCAGGGTGGTCACTGAAACATGTTTGCATATGTGTAGCCATTAGTTATCACATCCAACATATATATATATATATATATATATATATATATATATATATATATATATATATATATATATACCAGCAGACTGTTTCGCAGTATCACAGTTCTTCAGTGCAGCTAGACAAGCAACTGCTTCAGACTAAGTTTTAAACAGACTGGTTTTTTTTTATGAAAGTACAAGCCATTCTGACAATAAAGTAAGAAGAATCTTACCGTTTATATAAACACTAGAAGGCCGCCAGATTTTGCCTGCTCTTAAAATACGCATAAATATTATATTTTAATTAATGTATATTATATTTTAATTAATGTAGAATTCTTATTTACCATAAACAGAAATACTGTAGGTATCAAACGTAGCATTAAAAATAAAAATCAAGTAAAAAAAATTGGAAAGAAACTAAGACATATACATGCGATTATTATGTTTTTTTTTTAAACAGTTCACTTCTTCTAAGTAAAAAAAATACTCGAGCTGAGATCGAACCCAAAACCTAAAACAGTTAGTGAAACTCGATAACCATTAGGCCGGCTTAACGCGAGTTTCAAAATGCGTTTTCAAACCTACTTATTCTGTCATGTGAACCTATTTATTCTGTCATGTGAACGTTTCACGAATGCTCATTCGTGAAACAATTAACGAACATAAAAATCCTATGACCCCTTCCACATAACTTTTTTTCAATTTTTACCTTTTAGTAGCCCTTTTTTTCTAGCTTAAAACCGAGTAAAATATTTTCCATGTCTGAATACCTAATATGTCAAATTTCAAGTCTGTAGGGAATAAATTGTTCACGTCCAATGTCAATAAATTTCAAGAGAAACTTTCTGTGGAGAAAAATTTCGTTCACAAACACATTATCACTTTTATAGATATATAGATTAGCAGCCAAAGAGTGCTCGATTCGTGTTTACGAAAGTTTTTGTAGTATCGCTAATGACAGTTGGCGATTTCGCAAGAGGAGAACTGTAGTCCAAAGAATCCAAATAATACGAATAATCAATCCTGGTCTCAAATATTAAGTTTATATTACCATCATATCACCCAAAATATATTGAAATCATCAGTAATTGGTCGAAAATTTAAGTATCTACAATTTACTCATAAAAATCACAGGTAAAAGATGTTTTTGTTTTCTAGTATAGATTTGGAGTCCGTTTAGATAAAAAAAATACAAAGAAAAATTGTACCCCTTTTTGGGAATCCACAGCGGAAGTGTTTCGACTTCTACTAAATGACATGTTACTCGGTTTAATAACCTCAATATAGTTATTAGGTAGTGAAAAGCTAACGCGGGTACACATTTTTAGCAATATTGATTAAACCGCTTAATCACACAAACACGGCAGTGTTTGAATATATGGGTAAGTGGCAGTTTTTGTCATTTAAAACTGCTTTAAAGCTTCACCGCTCACTCATTTTTCGACCAAATTTCAAACAATTATTACAGTTTATAGATCACCTTCTCAGCTATATTGTGAATTTATTTATTTTTAATTTTTGCTCAGTAAAGTAAAGGTTATGGTGAATTTACTGATGTTCAAACTCGTAAAAATTCGTAAGAAGGTGAGCGACGTTTTTATGACTGGTAACCTTAGCAACCACGTCGCTTCAGCGATGCTGTTGCTACCAATTCACCGCTCTTGAGAAAATAGAAGTAACAGGTAAAACAGAGAGAATAAAAGAATGTAAGGAAGATAATTGAGGGGGAGGGGGTGATTGAAAGCAGATAAGTGCTGTACATTGTTATTACATATGTGTATGTTATGATTATGGGGCAAAAAAAATAAGACTATAATTTAGCAAAGAACAAGTGAATTTATTGGAAGCCTGGAAAAATCATGGGTTACAATTGAAAAATTGAGAGTATGAAAAGTTATATGGTTAAGCTTAAACATGGAAATGTAAAGGACTAGTTGTTAAAACTGGAAAAGTAAAAGACAAGATATCCCAGTAAAAATATAATAAATTTATAACTTAAAATATTGCAGCATTAAAAAAAATAATTCAATTCAACATTATATAATCAATTCTCAATATTTTAAGTTATACATTTATTATATTTTTTACTAGATTATCTTGTCCTTTTCTTTTCCAGTTTTAACAATTAGTCCTTTACTTTTCCATGTTTAAGCTTAACCATTTTACTTTTCATGCTCGCATTTTTCTATTGTATTACTTCATATATTTAAGGGTTTTAGGTAAGTAAACATGTATTTGTTTTGCTTGTTTTTTCATCTAAACATCAAGATAGCATAATTAATTTCCCATTATTCATTTCTTGTAGGAAATTATATCAGCATGTTTCAGATAAGAATTGCAAATTTGTAATATTTAAATTGGCCGATATAATCTCCGTCCACCTTCAGAAAATATTAATGTCAAACTTGGGATTCTATTTGCAATTATGAATGAAACCATTTATATGACCCACGGAGTAGATTTATTTCCCTTCCATCACTGCTTAAGACTTCTACCCAATCGTGGGTGATGGGTGAGAACTGTATACAGATGAAATATTGTGTTCAGTTCGATATTATGTTTATATTACTGACATCTGGCTTAAAGATTCCCGAGGTTTACAAACAAGATGCACCTAAAGAAGGCAGGAGGTCACTTCAGCTAAAACGCTGTGAAAAAACAAAAAACAAAAAAAAAAACCCATCCAAGATGTAAACAGTAGTTCGAATAATCCACGTAATCTAAATTATCAATCTTTATATCAAAATTCTTAATGATATCCTTTTGAATAAGATCAAAATGCTGCATCTGCTTTAATATATTTTATCTGTTATCGGTTAATTGAAGGACAAATTCCTCTAGACTAAGATAATCCTTATTTTTATCCCAATTCAAAATGCGCTTTATGATTTTTTACCACATTAAAACCGACCTTGTCTCTAACTATGCCCTTTTAGAGAGGCAATAAAATAGGGATTATATTTTGTTACAACGTATTTAGATTGGTTCATATTTGAAAATACCGAGTGCTCTATTTGAAACAGAGCCGCTACCGCTGGGTTAACAGCAGTAGCAGCCATATGCAAATGACAATCGCGATCTGCCAGCAAAGATTAAAAAGGACACATGTGCTCAGAGAAGGAAGGTATTCAAGACGTGTTCAAGACACGGGAGAGCGGAAATGGACATGGTATACACGTGGCCCGCGAGCAACAGGGAAAGGCATAAACATGGCCGAACAAAGACAGAGCACCACGTGTTTAACACGGAAGACTTTTTCTAAGCACATTGGAGTACGAGAAGACATTTGAACAAGAGAAAAGGTGTTATTCTGAAAGTACCTGTAAATAAATGTCTGTTGTTTCAATAGAAGGTAAAGTGAATCGAATTATTTTATTGTTTTTGTTTCTGTGCGATTGTCTGCATACAACCTGTGGGTCCTGAGTGTTGGCATGTTACGGCTACGTTACATATGTAAAATGCGGTTCTTGTGGTTTTGCTAACCAAAAACCAGTCACAATCTTCAAATACGATGGACATAACAGAGAACACTGTTTTTGTGATCTGTGTCGAGCAAATACTAGCCGGCGATGATAGATAGAATTTGAAGTAAGATTCAGAATTACATTTTTTAATTAAAATGTTTATTATATATTTTGTTTTAAGTCAGCATTTTTTTTCTTGGGAGCTTATTGACTTTCCATTATAACACGGTAGGATTTGAATGCGATCCATCCACTTTAAGAAACCAATATTGCAGACCTCGGAGCTAAGCCTTGGTGAAAAATATACTCAAATTAGAAATGAGTATTTTACGTGCCTGGCCACAATATACACTGTGATAAGACACTAAGCAAAGTTGGTCACTTAGGTGTTTTCAAAAGATTTATAGGATAAAGGACAAGAAAGAGAATCGCTCCTAGAGATTTGCTTTTCTCTGTGAGAAATAAACAAAATGAAACGAAAGTGAAAGTAGAGACAAAAGAGAAAGTGAAAGTAGAAAATGCAGATTGCTCGAGGACTGAGATATATTTGGGAGTTCTAAAAAGAGGAACAATATCAATAGAGAGATGAGATATTAGATTTAATGTTTTGTCTGATTACTGGACTGAACAGCTTTGTGAGGGGAAGGGGGGCAGAGAGAGTTCTGCTTGTTATTTTATTAGTTTATGTTTTACTTTTGGGGTAAAGGTGATGGCAATCGAAAGAGAAATGTTTTAAATAAGGAAATGGTGAACCAGCGTTATCTGTAAATGTCAGTTGTTTGCTTGACAAATATCGGAAGACAGAAAAACAAAAGATGGCTAAATAGGAGCAAATAATTAAAAAAAATTACAACTAGAAAAAAAAAATTCAGAAACACTTGCGTATTCCCGATTTTGTAAATACAGTTTTAAACTCCCAAGTACTAATTTTATGTGTACGCAAGTCTAGATATAACTACAGTGTATCACGAATATTAAAACCATGTCCCAAAAGTATTTTCATTTTCCCAAAACTTTTGTACCAGATGAGTTTTGTTTGTCTCCTTTGCGATCTATCAACCCTCTTGAATCTATTTAATGCAGAGATCAATTATCTATAAGAAATATTATCATCTTACCAATAGATAGAGAATTAAGACTACATACATTTTCCATCTGAATTAGCATATAAATAAATGAAATACACACACGCACGCACACACACACATATATATGTATATATATATGTATATATATATGTATATATATATATATATATATATATATAACTACGGATCGAAATAAATAGAAATAAATAATCACAGAGGGATGTACGAAATTTGCTGAAGAGTGTTTCAAACATGCAGTATTAAAGCGTGCCCTAAAAAAGCAGGATGAATTCGCAATTTCTGCTAAATTGAAACAAGAACTGATATATACAAATTTGGCAGATTTCCTCTGTCTAAAAGCCGGTTTAGTAAAGGTCACACAAGCTCAGGCATGACGAACAATTGTATGAGACTACTGCTTCTCAGATCACACAAGTATGGCTGTAATATTACTAGTTTCATCTCTATTTCAAAAAACGTTTTGACAAAACTCTCCAAAGTACATAATGAAGTCCCACCACAAACAACACCAAATACAGGCTAATTCCCCTGTCACCTTTGTGAACGATTTTACAAGGGTGTGGCTGGTTTGAAGAGCCATGCACGTGTGCATGGACGCTCTACATCAATCTGAAAAAATGGCACGCTTCTGTCAAGAAGTAGCTATCATATATACACACACACACACACACACACACATATATATATATATATATATATATATATATATATATATATATATATATATATATACACCTTTTGTTGTAAAAATCGAATGCTGTAAAAATCTAATGGAAAAACATCTGAAGAATTTGGTGGGGACAGGATATTTTTATTGAAACATAAATCGTAAAGTTGGCAACTCATCAATGAAACAGCTATAATGGAAAAAAGAATCCAGGAAATAAACGGTTATAAAAAAAAGAAAACGTGATTCTTTGAATTTTCAACAAAATTTTGCACTATATATGCTCTGCACCTATTAAATAGACACATTGAGCTTAACTCAAAATGGTGACTGGTGAAGGAAAACGGTATACATTGAAATTATAGATAGATATTTTGAATAAATAAATTTCTATTACCTACATCTATATGTGTGTTCTATATTTACAAAATATCATCGGTCTGGCAGCCGAACGATTCCAACACTGGATCCGATTTATTATTATCTCCAATCCCACATGCTTATCCGTTCTATCATTGTAACGGCTACATTAAAAAACGAGAGAAATAAACTTTATATTTATTTTAGAAAGAGATTTGGTCTCAGAATGTATTCGATCTTCCACAAAAAGGGAGTTAACTTTGGCAATATTGGTTGATTTGAAATTTTTGTCTCAGAGTGCTCAACTTGAAGCGATCTTTAGCAATGTGTTTATTTTTGTACCTTTTTTTGGCATGTGTAAATCGAACTTCTGTGGATATTGAAATGGTTTCATTTCTGGGTGCTTATAAAATTTCTGTTCTGAAAGGATTCGATGTTTAGAAAATCATCTATAATCTTCTTTTATTATAAAAAGGGCAAAATGAGCACGAACGTTTGTGTATGTCTACAAAAGGTTTTCGCGTCGGGCTTCTCGCGTCAGTTAAATCCCACGAGAAGTTTTCGCATACTTCCCAGAGCGTAATATCTTGCATTCGCAAACGGACATTATTGATCGAGTTAAACAAAATTCCCACTGTGCCGTCGTCTCCAGTGTTTTTTTTTGTTGTTTTTTTCGTTTAAATTAAGCGAAACTATTGTAACGCAACCGCCTGGGCTCTGCGCCGGATAGTATCTGTTCTGTAATTGATCCTTGATCAATGTAGGGGTAAACCTTCATACCAAGGCAATTACTATTTATTTGGATACTGCCAAAGTTCCTTCTTTTAGGGGAAGATGGTTATCCCCCCACATTAAAAACGATCTTGTGTCTAACGTGCTTTCGTAGGAAGTTTAAAACCAACGCCTTTTCTGCAATGACTACGTTAAATTTAGACGCTTTAGACTTGCGGTCGCGTCAGGGAATAGCGGTAAGACGTCAGATTTTCTTTCACTTTCTTTTACCCCTTCGTGTCATAGGTTCGAGCCTGCCTGCCTACTACTACTTTTTTTTGCTCAACCCACACCTTCAAACACCCAGGCAACGCCGGACACCCAGGCTAGTTGTATTATATAACTAAAAAAAAAAAACGTTTTGAAACAACTGTAAAAAATGCATATAGTTTTTTTTAGCCATGATTCGAAGGTGATATCTATCGTCAAAAGATATATATCAAAATTTATTTTGTTTTTTATTTTTAGAACCAGCTGAAAGTTGCCAGCCTCCAGAGTTATAGAAACGGCAGCTTGCTTTTAGGGCAAATTGTGATCATTGTTCCAAGATATAATGGGTTATACGGTATGATTGACGGGGAATAAGGTGAATCCGGATATGTATAATCAAATTATGTGACATAAGAAATATTTAAATCTGAATCAATTGTTGCTAGAAATCTATCCTCTTGTATAATTTTATACAAGAAAATTCCATATTTAAAAACTTTATCAATATATAGACCTTCAGAGCGCGTCACATCTCTGTCACCACTCTGAAATCGACAAACCTATCTCCTAAATGTACTGACATCAACTGCATCAGTTTCGTAAATGTTCAACAGGCGCCGGTGAAGATTAATCGGTTCATTTTTTTATATGGATGAACTCAACGACACATCTCTGCTTCTAACACACATACATGGCAAAGCTTGCTTTTGAAGAGGCTCACACCGTCAATATTTTCAACAAAGATATGAAACTTTCGGGTCATAAATGTATGTTCAATTATCATAGAAATGCAATTTGCAACTCTTTGTGATCCATTCAGACGGGGGAAATAACACGAGACATTACTTTTGGAACGGCCTTCGTATTATAATAAAATAAATTATAAAAATGAGATGAAGCATTCTGTGTGTAGAAGAAATTTCTAAATCTTTTCTACACACACAATGCAATCAAAATGCGAGGAATAGGGTGTAGTCGCTGTTCGGGAAGAACAATTTGCAAATCAATAAGTGTGTATATATGTATATATATATATATATATATATATATATATATATATATATATATATATATATAAACTATTTCTTCGAAACTGCGCGGATTAAGGGCTATCCACTTATTTAGTGTATCCTTTTTAAAATTAAATGTTTTAAACTCTTTTTCGAAGTGTTTTTTAACATGTTTTATTAACTACTTGTTCTTATATATATATATATATATATATATATATATATATATATATATATATATATCCACATTTGTTTATTCAATTGTGTTAAATATCAATGTCTTACTTTTAGAGGTCTACTGTATGTGACAATATTCCGTAATATATTTCGGGGTAACACCTTTTTCAAATGGTGGATGTAACAGATATATTCAAAGCATGCTGGGTGGAAGAGTGAAAATAAATGTACATATACATAGAATAATTCAACCCCCTACACGCACTTTTGTAAATTCTTTCCCAGAATAAGAAGCGCCATATAGTTCCTTCGCTCTTCACTCACATGTGATCTGTGATATGTTTCCTCATCATTTTTAAAAAATTCAATCTTGATGATGTTCCCTATTTATCTATTTTAGCTTTTCTTTTTCATTCTCATAACCTCATTTATATATATATATATATATATATATATATATATATATATATATGTGTGTGTGTGTGTGTGTGTGTGTGTGTGGACAAAAAACAGAAAGTACTTCTGAATAATTTAGAAACCGAGAAGAACGTGTTTACAAACGGGGAAATAAAAAACGACATGATAGTTTAATTTTTATTGAAGCCAAATATCAAAAGAATATATAACAAATTTAAAACAATTTATATATATTTTTTTTTGGCATTTCAAATCTGGATGCAATAGCCTGACGAATCATCCAGAGGATTTAATGCGGAAAATTCTGGGTAGCTTAATTGCCATATATATTTTCACACTTTCACTACCTTATGATTTCTTTTTGTGTATCGAGCACTCTCGAAATAAATATTGAAAATATTTACGTAAAGTTTCCTGTAGATACAGAAAATAATAATAATAATAATAATAATAATAATAATAATAATAATAATAATAATAATAATAATAATAATAATAATAAACACCGAAACTGCACAGGGAATGAAGAACACCGAAACTGCATATTTACAAGTTCTACACCCCCCATCATGCATTCCCCCCATTGTTTCATCACCGATCCCCCCCACTCCAAAAAAAATGATACCAAAGGGCCGAGAAGTGTCAATAAGGACTGAAAGACCGAGGAGCGAGCGCCATCCAGACATCGGCTGGATAAGCGCAAAGAGAACTGGGACCTTGGGGAGGCTGAGTGCCACTCAAATCCCAGTATAAACCAATGGACACTACCAGCGAGAAATCAATGGTAAGCGGCTGTTGCGATGATGTAAATTCATTTGCAAATGCAATCGAAGGAGGTGGAGAGGGCTGGACGTCTGGAGAGACTTGTTGTCACTCAGCTTCCAGAGAATACCACAGGTTTCCAATCAGATCCTTTGTTGACTTGTGTGAAAGCTCCATGTGAGCCAATAATAATATATACATATATATATCTGTATGTATGTATCTATCTGTCCATATATATGTATGTATGTATATATGTATGTATGTATGTATGTATGTATAAACATAAGCAAATGCTTTGAAACAAAAGAGATTATGTCAAACAAAGTCATAGAATTTTCAAAGACGTCCATGTCGAAATCAGTTAAAGAGAAGAAGTTTACTTGATTTGCAAAGGGACAAGTGGATAATTTCAACTCTTCAATTTTTTTCCCTCATTCGACATTGGAATTCTATTTACCTGACATTTTTTATTGTTTTATTTCTTCCATTGTCATTTGCTTAGCATTTTTTCAACTTTTGTAATATACAATTGCATATTGTAAAAAAAAAAAAAAAAAAAAAAATGGAAGAAATTTTTTGACTGCCCATAAAAGTTGTCAAAAAAGCTTATCTCATAATAATAAAAAAAAGATTTCTGCGAATTTTAGGAGTTTTTCTTTTATCCTTTCTTTTGGATATGTCTATGCACGACTTAGTCCGTCCATTGGTCTGTCACGCTTTTTGAAATTTTCTTCGCAGATTTGATGTGTGCTTATCGTTTTATGTTGGACAGTTTCTATAGAAGACAACGCTCATCGGTTGTTATATAAGCTTTTATAGCATTTTCGATGGTCGGCCATGTTTGAGTTTGAAATATGTTTTCTTGTTTTGTGCCGCTTAAGTTTGAAATAGTATTGTCGTTGGTCTGCCATGCTCAAGGTATAAATATCACTTTCGTTGGTTTGTCACGCTGAAGTTTTCCATAGTACTTTAGTTACTATGTCACACTTACGTTTTAATAGTATTGTCGTTTGTCTGTCACAATTGTTCATAATAATTTTTCGTTCGTATTTTCCGCCTCAGATTGTCGTAGCATGTTGTTGATCAGTCACGCGTAAGCTTGAAATCGCACCTTTTTTCGGTCTTTCATGCGTTATTTTGAAAAAATCATTTTCATTGGTCTGCCATGCTTTTCATGGTCTGCCATTACTTTTTAATGGTCTGCCATTACTATTTCATGGTTTGCCATGCTTTTCATTGGCCTGCCATTAATTTTCATTGGTATGTTATACTCAAGTTAGACAAGCCACTTTTTATCATTCTGACGTTTAAAAAAAATCATTAGCCTATTATGCTTAAACGTCAAAAAGCATTTTCATTTGTCTGTCATGCTTGAATTTGAAAAAAAAAATCGCTTGAGTGTCATCATTAACTTTCAAAAATCATTTTCACTTGTCTGTCATGCTTAACTTTGAAAAGGCATTTTCATTGGTGTGTTATGGTTAAGTTTGAGAAGCCATTTTGTTCATGCTTAAGTTTTAAAAAGCATTGTCATTGGTCTACCATGTTTAAATTTGAAAAAAAAGTACTTTCTTTGGTTTGTAATCCTTGAGTTTAAAAACATTTTCGATTAGTCTGCCATGCTTAAGTTTAAAAATGTATTTTCATAGATTTCTCATGCTTAAGTTTGGAGAAGTATTTTCATAAATTTGTTATGCTAAAGTTTGGAGAAAAAAAAACTTCCAAGATCTATCCTGTTAAGTTTGAAATAGTACATTTAAACGAATGCATGCATCTATGGAAAATGGTCTGTACGTTTTGCAGTATGTCAGTCTGTCGTTCTATCAATCTTAAATTTTAAACTGCATTTCCCTGGCGAAGCATACAGGGCATATTTTAGTTGCAAGAATCTCCATAAAAAGAAATTTACGTTTCTTAGATTCGAAAACATTTTAATAAACAACGCGTAAACTGAGCGGACGCAAATTAAGGCCATTCATCATTATTATTTTTAAACGTCTTTTGTCTAACAATATTTTGGGTGCATTTGAATATTTGTTTTTTCAACTTGTTTGCTTTTCAAAGCTAATGTTCCACTTTTTATTTTCTATTTCCCCAAAGTAGTTGCGCCGCTGTCAGAAATTTTCGTATTAAAAAAAAAGATTTGCAGTGAATCTATCATCGTTTTGTATATGTTCACTGTCAACTTAATCACCATCACAAACATTTTATTATACTTTGTCTCTTTGGAAACATATATGCATATATATATATATATATATATATATATATATATATATATATATATAAAGAGAGAGAGAGAGAGTAAAACAGAATGAGATAAATAAACCATATGTATATATATATATATATATATATATATATATATGTGTGTGTGTGTGTGTGAATAAATCGGGAAAAATAGTTATGTTTCTATATTAAATGTCTTTAAATATTATATAAATATATATATATGTACATATAACAGAGAGAGAGAGAGAGAGAGAGAGAGAGAGAGAGAGAGAGAGAGAGAGAGAGAGAGAGAGAGATGAATAAACGAAGTCATATAGATATATATCTTTCATGATATATTAAGTATTTGTAAATATTTAATATGGCGACATTATAACCATCGTTCCCAATCCCTATATATATATATATATATATATATATATATATATATATATATATATATATATTCAAGCCAGATTTCTTTGTCTTTAATAGCGTTGTTAACAAAATTTTCATATTTAAAACTGTTTAGTCACAATTTATGCTAAATATTTGTTTATTTTAAGCACAAATATGTCTTTTCAAACGATTTTATCGACTTTCATATTTAATCTTGATCATTTGTTTATAATTATTTGTTATAATTAGAAAAAGTTGGAAGAGCTTTATCCTTTTGTTTAAATCTACTCCTACTCTTACTAAATCTTCTCTTACTTTTCTTAAATCTACTCGTCAATATAATCAGATCTACCCACACTGGATAAAAGTTTAGTAATTTATGAA
Organism: Euprymna scolopes; assembly: GCF_053919585.1. Classification (NCBI taxonomy): domain Eukaryota; kingdom Metazoa; phylum Mollusca; class Cephalopoda; order Sepiida; family Sepiolidae; genus Euprymna; species Euprymna scolopes. The sequence goes on along the minus strand of NC_136497.1, from coordinate 82,482,719 downwards.
TTAAAATGTCAGTGAGGTGTTGACTATGTGGGCCGAACTCTTCTACGCCTGGGAGTCAGACTGGCCCAGCATATACCTGCACGATTTCGGAAGCCGTGCATGTCCAATGAGGACGTATTGACGAGCACATCCGGGCGTTAAAGGAATACTCACGGACGCTTACTTAGCTCATTAATGAGTCGGCGATCGGGCAACATTTGTTTGAAAATAAATTGGGTGGCGATGCCTGTTCGGATGGTCTCTTTCGTATCGTGCACGGGATCGCTCTAAACATTTACTGAATATTTTGGAGGTAGTGTGTGTTACGATGCCCAAACCCTCTCTCTATAGACCGAAAGAACTCTCACACAAGTTGGAATTATTTTAGGAGCTCTAAATGTTTTTTTTTTCATATGCACATATTATTGTGAATGTGTATATGAATTATCTGCCTTCATTTTGTCGATATTTGTTCGGGTGTTGTGTGTAATCTTTTTCTTTTAATACCCTGATATTGGCGACAATTAGTAATATTGCGTTCTATTCTTCAATTTCCTTACTCCATATTTGTAAAAAAAAGTATTATACGATATTAACCATTTCTTTTTCTTTTTTTCTTTAATCGTAACCGCCGATGTTTTCTCTGGACAATGTATCGGTTGAAAGACGTCCCGAGGTTTATTTTAGTTTTTCATTCATTTTTATAATTGCTAATTTATAAATATATAAATTTACTCTTAAATCGTTTCTAATAACGAATTTTCGCTTTCCTCTTACACAATTATTTGTTTCCCAACTCGGTATGACTCCGGATATCTTGTTTAAAGATATATATATATATATATATATATATATATATATATATATTATATATATATATATATATACTAGCTGTACCCTGCCACGCGTTGCAGTGGCTCAATTTGGTGTAATGGAAAAATTTAATAAAAGAGAAAATGCATGTTTCTTATATTAGTACAGCAATCCACTGCAAAAAGTGAAAAAGAAGGCGAAACTGAAAAAAATGGTGCTCTTGCAGAATTTGATCTGGATCCTCGAGAGTTTCTGTCAATCATTCATGTTTTGGACTTGACCAACAATCAGTGGATGAAGCCGAACGTAGCAAAAATGTTGAAACGCTAAATGCTTTTTTTTTGTTTTAAAAAATGTGATTTAGTAATTAATATTTGGTTGATGGTGGGGGGAGGGGGGTTACTATACACAGATTCGAAAAAGTCGTCCAAAAACAAATAAATGAAAGCAAAGGTAAGGTAATTTACGTTTCTACCTAATTGGATAATTGTTTAGTGTTTTTATGTAATGTAAAATGTTTAATTGGCTCAAAAAACAGAAATGGTCACGAATTCTGTTGAATACGTTAAGTTTGGGAAAGTAAGTTGAAAACTAAAAACTATACAAAACCGTGTCTGAAACTCACCGAACATATGTTACCATGACATAGGCTGGCATAATTGATAGGTTTCTGACAGTATTTTGTATAGTTTTTTTTAGTTTTAACTCACTTTCTCTAACTTAAAGTAATCAACAGTGTCCACCACCATTTGTAGCTTTCAAATACACCAATAAACACTGTTTTTCGAGCCGACTAAACGTTACATTAAATGAAAAGGGTTTATATTACTAAACACAGATACAAAGAAGTTGTCAAAAAATAAATATATAACAAATAAATGTTATCAAAGGCAAAAAAAGTAAGTGTTCTACCTAACTGGATAAGATTTTAGTGTTTTTATGTAATGTATAATCGGTTCAAAAACATTCAATGTTTATCGGTATATCTGAAAAATACAAATGGCGGCAGACTGTATCGAACATGTTAAGTTTGGGGAAATTTTGGGAAAATGAGTTTAAACTAAAAATACTGTTAGGAACTCACTCAATATATGTTACCATGATGTAGGCTGGCATATAATCGGTGGTTTTAAACTTTTGCTCGATACAGGTGACGACTTTTAAAAATCCCTTTCAGTGATTACCTGGTGTGAGGATATTTGTACAACTAAACGGCAAATCTGCTCAAAAAAATCCGGTATTATTTTACTTTAAGGCCCGTTTCACGTTCATATATAACGAAATATTTTATTGTAGATTTCGGTGTGCTAAAAACGAATCTGCAAACCGTTTACGTAGCAAAAAAAAAAGTTTTCATGAAATTCCTGAAATTACTTTTTCGAAAAGTGGGTGATCACTTTTCAATGTAAATTTAACTTAGAATGAGCACCCACTTTCTGGCCACCTGAGAGAGGGGCATTTTTCTGTTTCTTGGCTAAAAAGTTTTTTGTTTGATTTCTTTTGCATGGTAATAACCCCTGAACTCTGGGACTATTTTCCATTTAACAGCCGTAGCCTTCGTTTACGCTATGCGTAAGCATAAACGAAAGCTGTTTAGCCAATAAACATGGGAAAAAATCCCCCCTCTCTCAGGTGGCTAGAAAGTGGGTGCTCATTTTAAGTTAAATTTACATGGAAAAGTGATCGCCACTTTTTCGAAAAAGTAATTTCTTCATATCATAAAAACTATTTTTTTGTGACGGAAACGGTTTGCAGATTCGTTTTTAACACACCAAAATCTACAACAAAAATTTTGTTATTTACGAACGTGAGACACACAGCCCTTAATGGAAAATTATATAAAAAATCCGGGGGAAAATAGTTTTCAATAAAAACAGCAAATGAATTCGATAGAAAAAAAATTGATGCTATTTTTTTTCTTTCTGTGTGTTTCTTGGCTTACAAGTCTTTTTGTTTGATTTCTTTTGCATGGTATTAACCCCTGAACTCTGGGACTATTTTCCATTTCACAGACGTAGCCTTTGTTTATGCTATGCGTGAGCATAAACGAAAACTGTTAAATATGCATTCGCGTACCAAACTGCCTTGTAAAAAAAACCTTTAAGCCAATAAACACGAAAATAAATGCCCCTTCCTCAGATGGCCAGAAAGTGGGTGCTCATTTTAAGTTAAATTTAGATGGAAAAGTGATCACCCACTTTTCGGAAAAAAAAATTTCTTCAGATCATGAAAACTATTCTGATACTCCTTGGGCGTTGAGTTCCATGGCGACCCGCAGAATTATTTAATGGTCGTTCCCTTAGTACCAGTGTCAGAAATTTCGTGAAAATAGCGAATAATTCCACCCCATCTTTCCAAGCTTATAACTCCTCGAAAAATGCAATTCAAGCCCTAATTTTTTTTTTCAATTAAAGGAGCAAAGACCAAGATTTCATTAAAAAAAATAATAAAAAAAACGTGCTTTTTTAAAAAGGTTTTAAACTTCGGACTTTACAGGTAAAATTCTAAAAGAACACTATGTTTTTTTTGTTTTAAATTTGAATATATTATGTTATGCATTGACCTTTTCTCTTCAATTTGTGAGTAAATAATTATGTACTTATCGGGTTCTAAATTAATTATTATTAGACATTTACAAAATGGGAGGCGTGAATTATTCGACCCCCTGTCTTTCCAAGCTTATAACTCGAAAAATGTAATTCAAGCCCTAATTTTTTTGTCAATTAAAGGAGCAAGGACCAAGGTTCCATTAAAAAAAAAAGAAAAAACAAATAACGTGGTTTAAAAAAAAAGGTTTTAAACTTCAAACTTTACAGGTAAAATTCTAAAAGAACACTATGTTTTTTTTTTAAATTTGAATATATTATGTATTGACCTTTTCTCTTCAATTTGTGAGTAAATTAAATATTTACTTTCGGGTTACTAAATTAAGTATTTACTTTTTAATAGACACTTAAAAATTGGTATGGGGGGGGGTTCGTGAATTTAAAAAAAAAACGTTTGTCTAAAATATTATATTCGATTTATTGGAAAGAACATAAAATTTCACATTGACCCTGAAAATATCGTAAAAATAGAATCAATAGAAAAATTTTGATAGATTTTTAAAATTTAAAAATTGAAAAAATATTGAGTTTAAAAATTGAAAAATATTGAGTTCGGAAAATTCATTAATGTTAAAAAAAAAAATATTTCTATTGCTTTTAAAACAACTGTAATAGTTTATTTTGGAAGTATAATCCATAAATAAAATAAATAACCCACTTTTAACGGAGAAATTCCGAGATGTTTATATTGTATTCGCAGTTTCGTGTTAGGGGTGTCAAAAATTCCTACAAAAATTCTGATACTGCTACGCATGCGCACGTAACATTTTTTATTTATTTACTTACGTGGTGGAGTTTCTATACTGATAGGTTTTTTGAAATTTTTTCACTGGATTATTATTGATTGAACACTAACCAGATTATGAAAAAAAATTGAAAAAAAAAATCATTTCAACATTTGAAAGGGATACTCACTTTTTAGTTACCACGTTCTGGTAAATCGGTCACTTTTTATTTATTTATTTATTTATTTTTTCTAAATACGGAAGTGTCTTCGGAAGATATAAAATGGTCGCATGTTGACGAAGCAATGTATCGGGAGGCGTACGGGATTAAAAATTATTGGTAAATTTTTAGATTAGGTCCACTCCACCTCCTCAATTTTCTTTTAAATGACGACTTGAAATGGTTTTCGACTATGCTGAATACGAAAATCGCATCGGAATTTTGCAGAAATAAGTAGTTATCAAGATATAAAAAGTTGTATTATGCATTGTAATCTTTGGCGGCCATCTTTTTTACGTGTGTGTATTTGTTTATGGCGCGTGTGCACGCAAAAAGATGGCCGCCGAAGAATACAATGCATAATACAACTATTTATTTCCGCAAAATTTCAATGCAATTTGCGTGTTCAGCATACTCGGAAACCTATAAATGTCGTCATTGAAAGGAAAATTGTGGAGGTGGACCTAATCTAAAAAAATACCAAATTATTAAACATTTCTCCAGCATGTTAGTGAAATTTATAATACTTTTAAAAAATTAAAAAGAAACAAAACAAAAGTTTTGAAAAAAAACTCACCTTTCACAAAAACAATTAAAAAAAAACACACACACACACACAAACTGTGTGTTTTTTTTTGTTATGATAAGTAAAAAAAAAAAAATCTCGAAACGTTATTTTCATGAAAACAATTAAAAAAAAGTCCTGTTCTCTCTATTTTTTTTCTTTGAGAAACAAATATATTTCTGACTTACAAATGCGGTAGAGACTCATTATTTTTACTTTCTATGGTTTAGATATACCGCGTTTTTATTGCTTACAAAATGGGTGACTGATTTATCAGAACGTTGTAACTAAAAAGTGAGCACAGACAGCACCACTTTCAAATGTCGAAATAATGATTTCTTTTTTACATTTTTTTTTTTTAATAATCTGTTTAATTAGTGTCCAATCAATAATAATCCAGTGAAAAAAAAATTCCAAAAACCTATAAGTATAGAAATTAAGCATGGGAGTAATGTTTGTACAACAACGTAACGTCGCCTTTCGCACTTTTACAAACATTTTTTAAAAAAAGTAACTAAACCATTTATTGATAATTTGTCACGTGTACAAACATTTATTTATTTACGTAGGCTTAACATCGTTCATGAATAAGAAAAGTTTTACTCTTTAAGAATAATAAAAGGAAAAAGTTACTGAACATTTATAAAAGGACTTCTTTTCATGAAGGCCAGAGGAATAGTTGGCCGAAAATTCGTGAAACAACAACAATAAATAAAAATGGTGCTAATGCAGAGAGCCGCGCTATTTTTTAAATCATATTTCCACGTTTAAATAACGTTTTACGATTTTTTTTTTATTTATTCAATTGTCAGGTTAAAGTACAGAATAGGTACAAAACATCCTTACCTCCCCATGTTAAGAATGACTTTTTAAATAATAACATTATTTCAGCACGGATCACTCTCTGCATGAGTAATCTTATATAGAAAAAAAAACTCAAAAGCAAGCAACAAACTTTTTGTTTTGGCCTTATATAATAAAGAAAAGATGTGTAAATTAAAAAATTTGGAAGATAAACAAATGAAATATGTTTTTTTTTGTTTTTTTTTTACTTATCGAGTTAACAGAAAATTATACCTTTCGTCAAATCGTGGCTGTGAAATGAATCGAACCGGAAGTTCAGTTTTATCAACAGAACAGATTCGCAGAACCGATAAATAAATATATTTATTTTATTTAATATTTTAATTTTAACTAGGTAAATTTATTTTAATAACATAAAAACATACCTCGACTCTAAAAATTGGTTGTCTGAAAATTTCAAATAAATTGGTAACGTATAAACATGGTTTTATTTCTTTAGAACGAACCAACTTTACATTTATATATATATATATATATATATATATATATATATATATATATATATATATATATATATATAAAGCATTTAAGCCCGGCGTTGCCAGGGTGTTTGGAGGTGTATATTGTGCAAAAAAAAAATCGGTCAATTTTTTATAATTTGACCGCTATTATGACCCCTCAACATTAATTGTTTTGGGTCCAAAACAAGTTTTTAAGTTAGATCCATGTTCAAGGAACCTATATCTAAAAGTTCAAGTGTTTACACCCAAAATTGTCGGAGAAGTTTCGTAGAGTTCTCAAAGGTAAAATCGTTGAACTTTGACCCCTTAACCAAATTTCTGACCAACAACCGATCACATCGATTTTTCCAAATCTCAGTACCCTGTATATCAAATTTCGAGACTTTAGACTAAAAATTGACAGGGTTATTGCGTAGGGAAATGTACACACATAGACAGACACTTTCACTTTTATAGATATATAGACTAGCATGGGTGCCAGGCGTTGCCCGGGTGTTTGGAGGTGTATGTTGAGCAAAAAAAAACATGATCAATTTTTTAAACGTTGACCCCTATTATGACCCTTTAAAGTTTATTATGTTGGACGAAATTGAGTTATTAAGTTAGATCCATTTCCAAGGAACCTATATCTAAACTTTCAAGTGTTTAGACCCAAAATTGTCGGGGGAGTTTGATAGAGTTCTCAAAGGTCAAATCGTTGAACTTTGACCCCTTAACAGCGAAATTTCTGCCCGAAAACCGATCACATAAATTTTTCCAAATCTCAGTACCCTGAATATCAAATTTCAAGTCTGTGGACTGAAAATTAACAGAGTTATTGCTAAGGAAATATATACATACACACAGACAGAGAGCCACACAGACACGTTAACTTTTATAGATATATAGATAGATTGGTTTAACAAAAATATATACGTATACATAAATATATGTGGAAACAATTTTGTGTTTACTAAAAACTTTTTTCGCAAATATTATGCAAGTATAAATCATGTAGAATATCTGCATGAATATAATTACAGGTAATAGTTAACTAAAGATTATTATCCTATTAAAAACCGAAGCAACTAATAGGGAATTAATTAAAATGAATGTTTAAAAGAATATGCAAATTAGCGAGATCGTTTGCTAGTGAATGCAATTCCACAACCAAGATATAAGAAAATTGTATTTTCTTTTTAAATAAATAGAAATGAGGTTTTTAATATGAATATCAATGCACATAAAAGAAAACCGAATTTATAGGAGTATATATATATATATATATATATATATATATATATATATATATATATATATATATATCGTTGTGAATCCTGATGTCATGAGTTCGATCCTAACCTAACCTGATAACGGCTTAAAGCTAGAAACATGCATGGCCATAGGTATACCTTTTAGGCACGTTATAATATTTAATAACTAGCGGGGGTACCCGGCGTGTCCCGGGTGTTTGGAGGTTTGTATGTAGGAGGGGGATCCTGTTTTAATATTATAAAAAACACAATGTCATAAAAAAATTGGAAAAATCTAAACAAAGCAAACCCGCGAACAAATGTAAAAAAGAGTGTGGGGGTAATGTCAAAAGAAGAAAAAAGTTTAGGTAGGAAGAAGCATCGAAGCTAAGGCGAAAAAATGCCTGCCACGTTACCTCTACGCCAAAGAGAAACACGGATAAAATTGCCCCCTTAAAAACACTTGCAAGTGGTTGAAACTAACGTCAACGTTTTCTAAGGCACACATTACCTCATTATCGTAGTAGCAGGAGGGGGCCGAGTTTAGGGTGAAGGAACACCCTCCCACCCCCACACACACACTTTAGCTTTTACATTTATAGATACCCCCGCCCTGGTTTAGCTAAAATATGACGCACAAAATTGAAAGGAATAAAAAACAAAACGGACGTGAAAGAATAACAAAGGAAAAAAAAAGAAAACAAAACAAAAAGGTTACCGCGTAAAATGTAAATATGTTTATTTAAATCTAATTTTTTTGTTTTTTTAATGGAAAAACAAAATTAAAAAACTTACAATGTGTAATGAAAATATGTTTATTAGATTTTATTTATTTGTTTTTCTTTGTTTCAATGAAAAAGAAAAAAAAATAAAACCAGAAAACTTACCGTGTTTAATTTTTTTATGTGGCTTTTTTGTTTGTTTTTGTTTCTTTTTCTGTAATGCTTTCTTTGTTGCCGCTGTTAACCAATTTGAATGTCGTTTGATTCCAATATCGATAGCGTAAGAGTAATTGTGCTAATGCCACTCTCAGAAATGCAATGTATAGAAATAAATAAGGAATAAGTAACTAATCCGAACATAGGAAGTCAGCTCTCCCCCTTAGTATCACATATGAAATCAGTGCAAACATAATAGAATTATAAAGACAGTAAATAAAATATTAAAGCGACTAATCGGTGCAAGATTTGAAGAACGCTGGCGGCTGACTGTTAAAGTTCTTGTAAAAACTGGAATCCAATGTTAGTTCGTTTCGTTTAATTAATCCTTCGAATCGCAACCGCCACCCCTCTACAAAAAGAGCAAAAAATATAAAGTGAGGAAAAAAGTGAAAAAAAGAAGAAGAAATTTATAAAATGGCACAAGAAACCCACAGAATAACTGGAATGTAAAGTCGCGTTTCACCCGACGGAAAAATACTAATCCATATTTTTTAAGCAACTAAGAACTCAAACCGGTGTTTCTCGTATATTCGCCTGTGGACGTATCCGCAGCGGTGTTAAGTGGTCGCGGGCGGAGTATGAATCGAATAGATAGAAAAGATTTTACAACTTCCATTGATTCTAACGGATTGTGGCGGTGAATACTCACCGGAAAAATATAGAAATATACGAAAATCAAGGAACTGTAAGGGTAGTAGGCCTATAGCACACTTCAGATCCTGTGCTGAAGTGTGGGGACATTTCATTAGAATGTAATGTCGTGATTTTTAATCCTATTAAGGTCAAACTCACAGGGAAAAAACGAGTTCATTTTATTTATATAGAAGATATAAATAAATGAATAAATAAATGAATGTATATATAGTAGAGACCTTTATTGTAATCTCTCTGCCACCTCGTTCACATGACAGCTTTCTTATGTTAAGAATAAGCAGGTTTTAAAACACAGTAAAAGAATGCGGCAAACTGGCCTAATGGTTATCGTTCGTGACTCACTATCTTTAGGTTTTGGGGTTGATCTCAGCATCAATATATTTTTTTCCTGCATGAATTGAACTGTTAAGAAAAAAAACATAATACTCGCATGTACATGTCTCAGTTTTTTCTGTTATTTTTACTTCACTTTTTTCATGGAATTTAACGTTACTTTTAATACGAGGCAACGCCGAGTACATCTGTTGGTATATATATATATATATATATATATATATATATATACTAGCAGAATACCCGTCGTTGACTGGGTTCAAAAACAGCCTACAGAAAATGGACTGTGATTAATGAAAGTATGATAGGTTATGAAAAGGAGAAGGTTGTAAAGAGATAGGTTTTGATACTCGAAAATTTTACCCTAAGCAAAATATGATGAAAGTAAAGATAATTTTCGTGAAAATATATTTTTTATATCAACTTTGTTTCCATGCGTAGCCAAGAGTGACCAACAAAATTATGTTTCCTTACAAAGAGAAAATGTTATATATATATAATAATATAAATATAAAAGAAATAAATGTTACCATAGTCAATAAAGTTACTTTTATGGTAAAAAAGTTCATTGGTTTGTATTTTTAAGTAGTTGGTAAAAAAATTTTTTTTTTGATTCACGAACCGGTTAAAAAAATCAAAATGGCAGCGACTTTAAAATGGAGAGCCCCGTTTTCAATTTGAAGGAGGGCACCTGAGCATTCTGAGTTAACAATTTAAGATAGTTCCGTCAACGTAAGGAATATTTATAACCATATTATAATGTTTTCCGTTATTTTGTGCTTGAGGAATATTCGATTATGGCATGTGTAGTTTATATAAAAATTTATTTAAGTAGTTATCGCCTCAAATTTCGTTTTAATTTCGGTTCGATGAAATTATTTCAAGTAAAGAGCATTAAAAACTATTTCAAAACAAACAAAAACATGAACTGAACTTTTATTGATTATGGTAACATTTATTTCTTGTATATTTATTTTTTCGGGTAGTCGTTTGTTGGCTTTTCTGCTAAACACTCTGACTAAATAATATTGACGAAATGTCGAAAAACAAAGAAACAAAAACAGTTTTGAAAAATAATGAAGCTTTACTTACTTTAGTAAAATAATCCGAAACAGCAAAATGGGATATTAAAAAAGTAAACACGGAATTACTTTAGTTTTTTAAAGCAAAGAATCGATATAAATATGAATAAGAAGAAAATGGCTCCCTTTTCAAGCAGAACAACTTCGTTTCAGTTTTACAGTATTGAACGGTGTAGCATTGCGCCGTCGAAATCAGAGTTGTACTATTGTAATGTAAAGAACACACAGAAAGGGTTGTAATCAACTAAAGTCCTTCTAATACACTGGCAAAAAAAGCTTAAACAGATATATAAATAAAAATAAAAAGGTTATTTAATGTTTTAAAAAGGACACGCAATCACTTGAGCAGGATTTTTCCTTCTTTTGACACGATAACAATATCGTTCTTATTTTTTATTATTTATCTATTTTCGAAAGAGTGCCACGTGCAAGTGGAGAAGGAAAAAACAGAGTTATGCAAAATTTGTGTCGATAATTGTCTAAAGTTCCAACATTTTTTTGGCTTTCACTTTAATAAAACGTGAATTTATGAGGTGAATTTATTCGATCCAATATGATTCAACTAAAAAAAAATAAAATCCAATAGTTTGTACGATCGTTTTAGAAAGAAGGTGAAAAAGAGGAAAAACAAGAAATAAAAAATAAAAGTAAAGAAAAAGTAGAAATAAAAGTAGAAGAACACAACAACCAGAAAATGAAGAAAAAAGAAAGAAAAAGAGAAAATAAGAAAAGAAAAAAAGAAAAAAGAAGAAAAGAAAATAGTGCAAACATCTATGAAGAAGGGGAGGGGCATGAAAAAAGAAAAAAAGACCGAAAAATAAAGTAAAGAAGTAGAATAAAAGGATGAGAATAAGAAGATAAAAAATAAAAAAAGAAGGAGACATTAAAGACAAATAAAAAAAACAATAATAAAATAAAAACGAAGAGAAAACAAAAAATGCAAACGAATACGAAAGAAGGGAACATTAAAAAAAAGATTAAGAAAATGAATAATCAGATGAAAAATAAAAAGACAGAAAAAAACAAGTACACGATAAAAGTTTTGAATACAAATATCAAGAACATAAAAACACCCGAAAGTATTCTGCACATCTATTAAGCCACCATTCGCCCATGCTTGGAATATTATTGCCACACCTTTTTTTTTTACAAAGTCATCACCACTTATCGAGCCCAAGAGGCCACTCGAGGATAAGGGTTAAAGAGTGTACAGTAGACAATTTGACAATAAGGTAATGGAAATTCGGTAAATTTGTTAACTTATAGGGAACGGCTTATCAAAAACTTGCTTACGTTAGACTTGAAGGCAAACCATATTGTAGCTAGCTGGAAAGCAAGAAAACGGAAGAAAGTTTGGCTAGAGGGGGGACCATAGATTAGATCTCAGTCGAGCACTTACCATGAAATTAACGACAAAGCAGAAACAAACTCGCAACATCTCTTCTGTGAGAAAGAAGTTGCAGGGAAGAGAAAAGGACATCTTCCACAAGGCTACGAAGTCTATTTTGAACTCTATCAAGGTAGGATAAGCGCGTTCTTGCAGCTCCTGTTCTGATGTGGCAACAGTACTCCATCCTTGGACGTACCTGGCTCTTATATAGATAGAAAATTGCATCAGGAGTTAGATAGCGACTGGATCGATAAAAGGATCCCACCATTTCTCAAGCGGCTGTGGCAACGGGTTTGATTCAGTTTTACAGTATTAAACGGTGTAGTATTGCGCCGTCGGATTCAGAAATGTACTATTGTAATGTAAAGAACATGCAGACAGGGTTGTACTTAACTGAATTCCTTCTAATACACTGACAAAAAAGCTTAAACAGATATATAAATAAAAATAAACAGTTATGTAAATGTTTTAAAAAGACACGTAATCGTGAGCAGGAGTTTTGACACGATAATAAGTAACGTTCTTATTTTTTATTATTTATCTATTTTCGAAAGAGTGCACGTGCAAGTGGAGAAGGAAAAAAACAGTGTTATGTAAATTTTGTGTTGAGAATTGTCTAAAGATCCGACTATTTTTTTGGGGGGCTTTCACTTTAATAAGAACGTGAATTTATGAGGTGAATTTATTCGACACAATATGATTCAACTAAAAAAAATAAATAAATCTAACGTGAATTAAGATTAAAGTTAAAGTGTTATTGTGGACCCTCACCCCTTTTAAAAAACTTTGTTAAACTTTGTGACATATTTACATTCTATGGAAGTCAGGCGCGAACGAACACCCAATAATTTTATTATACCATATTTCTTCAAACTGAAACATAATTATCAAAGTATAATTACGCAAACAGATAGGAAACGTTTTTGTTAAAGGCTGTGCCATATTTTCATGGAGTACAGGCGCGAACGCAGACCCCACAATTTTATTATAGCATCCCTATTTAAGTTAAAACATACTTATCAAAGTATTCTTATGTACACCTATATCAAAAACACTTGTAAACGTTTTTTTTTATTTCCATACTTTGGTGTCTAGGCGCGAACGCAGACCCCACAATTTTAATGAACCACCGTTCTGCCGGATCAAACATACCCATTCCTGATCCCCAATACATCTTCTATCATCATGTAATCAGTTTTTTAAAATAGTCAACCATATAGGAGCCTATTCCTGACCAGATACAGACACACACAGACGTTCAGCATTATATTATAGATATGTAATCAGTTTTTTAAAATAGTCAACCATATAGGAGCCTATTCGTGACCAGGCACACACACACACACACACACACACACACACATACGTTCAGTTTTGTATTATATATATATATATATATATATATATATATATATATAAAAGAAAAAGTACTTCAACAATTAATAATAATAATGCCATTGTGCCCCGTATTATTTAAACAATTCTCTCTCTCTCTCTCCCTCTCTCTCTCTCTTTGTATATATATATATATATATATACACACACACACACACACACACACATATATATATATATATATATATATATATATATATATATATATATATATATTCAAATATTCGAAAATGTTTGAGAAAAAATATGTGCATATGTCTAAAATATTCCGCATCTTATACTAAATTGTTTACAATAAGAGAGGAGATGAATTCTGGAAAATAAACAGAAAAGCGCAGAAATATTCGCACAAGGCTTGATCGGGTTAACAAATTATGGCTAAATGTCAGAAAGGTCAATGATCCTTTAGAAATATATTAATGTGCACTATTTGTCTCAACCGGCGTAGTTTTTCCAAATAGTGAGTTAGTTTCTTGACGGGACATACAAAAGCATCGCAAATACATCTACGCATATCGCATTATCATGATAGCAATTCTGACCATATACCCTAACAATATTGAAGTAGTTCTAACATCAAACGAGCGTGGTTCATTCCAAAATAAATCGTGTTTGACTTATTTAAAAAAAGAAGACAGGTAAATGTCATAAATGTACATTTTTGCATTCAAAAACAATTATATTTAAATAGTTTTGACTTATGAAAAGAATATGCTAAAAAGGGAGAAACATGTAAGTTGAAGTTTAAGAATAGTTTGTGACACGCTAAGTTTTTTTCGTAAAATAAGCATTCACAAAAGTCATTTGTACTATGGTGATAATATACGCAAAGTATGCAACAATATACTTGTCAGTGTATTAACTTACACACAAAAACCTATATATAGCAATTAAGCTAAACAGAATCTTATATATATGTATATATACATACACATATTAATACTCATTCACACACACACACGCACACACACACACACACACATATATATATATATATATAAGATTCTGTGTAGCTTAATTGCAATATATTTTCATAATTTAGTACCAAGCTCAATTCACGTATTGAAAATCGATACATAAAATATTATATCGACTTGCAGCATAATATGTAAATATAGGAAATAATTATATATATATATATATATATATATATATATATATATATATACACACATACTTTATATTTGAATATATATATATATATATATATATATATATTCAAATATAAAGTATGTGATAAAACACATTTAAAGAATAAGCAACCCCCAAATCCTTCGTATAATTACGCAAATAGATAGGAAATTCTAAATAGTAATAAAAAGTTTAACTATATGCATGCGGTATTTAAATATATATATTGTTATGCACATATATTGGTATGCATATATGTGCATATATATATATATATATACACACATATATATATCTGTGTGTGTGTGTGTGTGTGTGGATGTATATATATATATTTATATATATGTGTGTGTGTGTGTGTGTGTATAGTATATATATATATATATATACATATATGTATATATATATATATAGGTGCATCTATATATATGGAGAGAAATATATAAAGAGAGACAGATTCAAAATATACTAATAAGCCATATTTTGCAGATAGTTTCCAGTATTTATTTCGAAACTTCACAATATCTAGCACAGCTGCATAATTACTAGCCGTATTTAACCAGCATTCTCGAGATGAGGGCTATAAGAGTACGCTCACCATTGCCCTTATGAGAAGTAGGATAAGCAATATGAACAGTGTCAGTTCTAATTTGAATTCTTTGGTGTTTTTTTTTTGTTTCTTTCGGGCTAAAATCGTTATTGCTATTTTGATCCAAGTTAGAATAATGATTCTAGCCATGGGGTGTAGTAACATTATATATTGACTTTAATCTAATATTGATTGGCACTTATTACGACATTTAAAATCAAAGGATATACAGGAATGTCAATGTGATGCACATATAAGTCACGGAAAGATGGCATATTCCAAAAATCACGTAATTTGATCAAGTAGTTTTTTATGTAAGAAAATCAAATTTTACTCTTGTTTCGATAAGGGTGAAAAAAGTAAAATCACCGAAACAATCCTAATGCACGTAGAAGCTCAGAATAATCACTGATTATCTCCCCTAGTTAGAGAAACATGGTCTCGTCTGTAACTTATCGGTAAGAAAGGGCAAATTCGTTTCGTAATTAAAAAAGTATATTTTTTGTGACTTTTGGCATATACCATTTCATTTCGTGATAACTAGGTACAATATTAAAGTTTTTCTTCATTTTTATTTATCGCTATGAGTGCCAATTTAAACAAGCAACAAAGTACTGTAGTTCAGTATAGCAAATCATTAGTTTTATATAAAAAAATTATTTCGCATTCTAAGAATCGAGTTTACTTGCGTTGATGCTGATAATAAACAGCTTTCGGTCGAAAGTTTTCCTGGCAAAAACAAAATTTATACTAAAAACAACAACAAAAACAACAAAAATAGTTAAAAGCAGATCGTTTATATCTCATTTAAATGGAAATGAAACTGCTATTTAATATACAAGAGTCAAATTTCCATAATGCTGGCGTCACTTTTCAATAGGCATACTTTCTAAATAACTATCACAAAAGGAAACAAAAGAAAAAAAAGGAAAGAATACCAACTAACAAATAACGAAAGTGAAACCTGCCACGTGACAAAATGTCGTTAAAGTCACTGTTTCCATACGCACATATACCAATACAAAATCTCATTTGTTTAAAAGAGTAGATCACACACACACACACACATACACACACACACACATACACACACACACACACACACACACACATATATATATATATAGAAATATATATATATAGAGAGAGAGAGAGAGTAGATCTACTCAATTTTGACTTTTGATCGTATATATATATATATATATATATATATATATATATATATATATATAGGTATATGCGGATACATTTATATATATTTACATATATAGGTATATATAAAAACATTCATATATATATATATGTATGTATATGTGTATATTTATATATATGTGTATATACATATGTATGTATATATATATATCTGTATGTGTTTATATGTACATATATGTGTGTGTATATAAACATATGTATATGTATGTATGTATTTATAAATATATGTGTCTATATAAATGTACGTATATATATATAAATGTATGTATATATATATATATACATATATATACATATATATATATATATATATATATGAATGGACATCTTAGTCACATAAACCAACCAAAATATAAAAGAGAATATACAAAAAAAACACAGAAGCCATTGTTCTTATTAAGTGACAATAAAGGCCGTCCCTTGGCGAAACCAGTTGCCATTCTTCTGACCGTATCTTCCCCAAGTGACCATTTTGCGGGGATGGATGCCTAGAGTGAAAGTTCTTGGTGGACAGGAAGCTTAAATGATATAATGTTCAATAGTGACAACCTTGCTGACCCCTGCATTCAATAACTGCTGCCCCCTCTGTGGGGACGAGATGATGGACAGTGTTTTTATTGAAAAATACCTGCTTTTCGTTTGAATAGTGCCACACTTGATAGATTTACGGTTTCTTATTGGTAAACTGAATACTTTCAAATATACTCATAAATTAAACGGACACATATAAACTGTTTCATTTAGGTAAATAAAGAAATATGTGTGTGTGTGAGTGTGTGTATCTTTGCATATGTGTATGTATGTATGTTTAGCCGGCAATATGTGTGTAACTTTACTTGTACATAAGTGTTTATGAATGATGTCTATGTATTCATCACTATAATGAAATGTGTTGGACCAGGATAAGAGCACACGCAGACAAATACATACACACACACACAAACACACACACACACAAACACACACACACACACATATATATATATATATATATATATATATATATATATATATATATATATATATATATATAGATGTATGTATACATATAATGAACTTGTCTTTCTGTCTTTCTGATAAACAGTCTCTACCACGTCGTCCTTTAATTATTGGCTTATATATAAGAGATTTTGACCGGTGAAAATTTTTGCTTTGGCTTTTAGCAGTTAAAACCAGCTGCAAAGGAGTCAAAATTGAAAATAAAATTCGAACCTGGCAGGCATATGCAGACTTTAAGTATTATTGTGCGCATGAACGAATATATGTTAAAGTCAATTGAATTGAAACATTTTCTTATCAATCTGACGGTAGTTCAAATGGTAACGATTAAGATCGGCGAGGCTAAACATTTTGGTTTCGATTCTAACTGAATACACCCGGCTCATATTTTTCTTATTTTTACTTTTGAAATCTCTACTATAAATTGGGTACAACATAATAATCACGAGTATACTGACTCTATAATAATAGATATACAATCTTCATGAATTAAAATACTATATTTAAGCATAATTTTTGATCAAACAACAGCATGTGGCATGAAAGTATATATATAAATCGAGTTTGATTTCGTGAATATATATATATATATGTATATATGTATATATATATATATATATATATATATATATATATATATATATATATATATATATATAGCCAAAATAGTAATTAGTTAAAACCTGAAGAAAGTGCTCAATAATATTGCAGAGCAAATATAAGTTTTATTAATGTCTGATGAAGTTACTGGATCGCTAATGCGATTCAGTAACCGAAACATGTGTAACTAAGCAGATAAATCGGTAATAAAAAATAAAACGTATATATATATATATATATATATATATATATATATACATATATATATATAGTAATTAGTAATTTATAAAATATATATGGCGATTAAGCTACACTGAATATTCTGCGTTTCATCCACTGTAGGATTCGTCAGGCTTATGCGAGAATTTTGTGGTTGCTTCTTGTTTTTATATATGTTTAGGATTTCAGAAATCCTCAACATAAAAACAAGAAGCAACCAAAAAATTCGCCCATAAGCCTGACGAATCCTACAGTGGATGAAACGCAGAATATTCAGTGTAGCTTAATCGCCATATATATTTTATAAATTACTAACTAGCTCTACCTACATATTGAGCACTTTTGAAGTAAATACTTAAAGTTTACGCATAAATCTATTCTTTCGTATATATAAATTTGTGTGAGTAAATGAAGTAGTTATATATATATATATATAAAAGAAAAAAATAAATTTGCGTAAAAATTTATTATATTCCCAGATCAATTAGGATGAAAGTAAAAAAAAATGGAAATCCTCTTTACGTCATCTTGATAGGTTTGCTTTATTAATAAAAGTATTTTATTGATTATATATATATATATATATATATATATATATATATATATACCTTTAAAACTATTCAAAAAATGTATTTTTTATCATTCATTAGAAAACTATTTAGTCAGTAAGTCATTCAATCACCTGCAATCAATGCATCAACTTGCTCTCTCGAATTCACTATGGTACCAGTAATAATTTATTCTGAAGAGATCATCGGTTGTTTACCATGAAACACTGTTTCGCGTATTTAATATTTATTAATATATATATATATATATATATATATATATATATGAACAAATGATTAATAAAACATGTTAAAAGACATCTTGAAAAAGAGTTAAAAACATATTTAATTTTAAAAAAGGAAACATAAGACAAGTGGATAGTCCTTAATCCGCGGAGTTTATTATATATATATATATATATATATATATATATATATATATATATATATATATATACATATATATATATATATACTTAACCTTCTACGTATCATTTTTCACACAATATCTTGCCTACTACCAACCCTATTTCCTTTCTACTTAAGCACTTCTCTTTACCTTTCCCACCTATTTCATATACTTCGGAAAAATAAAATAAATTAAAAAAAAAAAATATTTTTTTTTTTGTCAAACCTAAGTAGCCTTTTATCATCTAAAATTGAAAGTATGTGTTTTTTTTTAGACTGTATTGATAAACGTTACTTTCATGTAGTGGTTTATTATCTCTTTACTGCATTTCAACCTTGCGTCATGTATTGACGTTCATGATCTTACTTTGTGCATCTTGATATTGCACGTGTATTTCATGTACTAATGCTAGATTGAGACAGTGTTTTGAGAATAAAGCCGCGTTAGCTCGAACGATAGCGAACTCGGCTGGAGCGCTAAATGAGGGAACGCGATTGGAGCATTAAATGCTTCGGCTTCCATTTTAACTGATAGCAACCAAGTCATTGTTTTAAGTTTCACAATCAGAGTCATATATATATATATATATATATATATATATATATATATATATATATATAATGCTCCCTATCTTAGGTTGAGCATTTAGGAAGTGATATACAAATTACCAATAGCATATGAAGCGATGCACTTTGTGTAAACAACTTGAGCTTAGGTATTTGGACAATGTCAAAACATTGTTAATTCACTGCCCGCATATCAATAGCCGTATAGCGCACCGGTTTGAAGCTCCGACTTTCGTTTGAGCGATCGGGGTTCGATCCTCGCTTGAGGTAGTTGCTTGTCTATCCGCACTGATGAGCTGCGAAACTACCTTATGTGGATGACTATATATATGTATATGTGTGTGTTGTGTGTATGTTGTGTGTGTGCGTGTATATTCAATAGAAAATTGGTCCTGTAATGATAAATACGAAATCTACATGAATAAAATATATTTAAACGTATTTTACGACCAGCAATTAGTGCATCTAATAAACTTTGTATGCGCTCCTACTACTACTACTACTGCTACTACTACTGCTACTACTACTACTGCTACTACTACTACTACTACTACTACTACTACTACTGCTACTGCTGCTACTACTACTACTACTGCTACTACTACTACTGCTACTACTACTGCTACTACTACTACTACTACTACTGCTACTACTACTACTGCTACTGCTGCTACTACTACTACTACTACTGCTACTACTACTGCTACTACTACTACTGCTACTGCTACTACTACTACTACTAATGCTAATACTACTACTACCGCTACTACTGCTAATACTACTGCTACCGCTACTACTACTACTGCTAGTGCTACTACTACTACTACTGCTACTACTACTACTGCTACTACTACTACTGCTACTACTACTACTACTATCAATGCATGTATATATACATTTGATGGTTTCCGGAGTTGGGTTAGGATTAGAGAGTTTGACGGTTGAACCACTCCAAAAGCAGAACTGATAAAGTAGTATCGCTGGCGCTGTAAGGACGAGAAAGTTATCTCTTTGAGAGAATTGGGTTTTGTGGTCAGATTTGCGGTATTTGATTACTGCTGGAATAATTTCTTTACCAGTTTGTCACATTTAAATTCAGTTTTCTCAGCCTTTTGCGCTCAAGATTGCAATATCATTTTTATTGGTCTTTGACATTCAAGTTTGAAAATACCATTTTTAAATGCGTCCTCACTTTTATTTTCATCTCTAAATTGAATGCATCGAGAGAATGTCTGTCTTTGTTCTAAAATGGAACCTTGCAAAACTTGTTTCAACAGAAATGTATTTAATAATAAAGCATAAATCATCGATGAAGAAGCATTTTTCTTTTACTAACGATGTCACTATTTATCAAGTCTTAAAGGACACTCAATGATCAGTGTTTAGATGAGTCCAATCATCTGTATAAGACGCTCTTTATGTCGACCAATGTTGAAGTTCGAAATAGCACCTTTGCCATCTTCATCAATCTGTCATGATAAGTTGAGTCGATTAATTGGAATCGAAATAAGGAGTTGGAAAACTCGAAACTTTTGGGGGTATCGCAATCGGTATTGGAATCAGAAAAATATGTGTCTATTTTCCGATGCAAAAATTATTCTTTTAATCGGCTTTTTTATTTGATTTTGTTTAAAGTAAATATTTCTACTGCTGATAAATACTGCATAGTACTGATAAAATAATAAATATCTATTGATTTTAACCTACCAGTAAAACTAAAATGGATAGGTAATCCCTGACAAGTGTATCTTCACACGTGAGAGAATATCTGCACCTTTATCATGTGTTTTTACGGTAATCAGAAAAAATAACTACTTTATAGTCAGGTATTTATAAATAATCGGAATCTGTAATTGTATCGGAATCTGTGATTTAATGGGGAGTCGGTAATTGTATCGGAATTGGAAAAAAATATTGGAATCATCACATCACTAACTGACTTGGATGCAATTAAGAGTAGATAGAATATATTCAAGGAACCTTTTTCATTACTAAACATCAGATAGTTACCATTGTCGATCAAGGGAAGAGTCTATAAGACATGGGAAAAAATGATATGATTACTGTGCAACGTGAGTCCTAAAGACAAACATAGTTCTGTACGCCCTGATCTACAGCGATCCCATCCATAGCCTTGAGTCTCTGAGGGACACAAGCCACCTACAACTTTGTAGATGCTTT
Organism: Euprymna scolopes; assembly: GCF_053919585.1. Classification (NCBI taxonomy): domain Eukaryota; kingdom Metazoa; phylum Mollusca; class Cephalopoda; order Sepiida; family Sepiolidae; genus Euprymna; species Euprymna scolopes. The sequence continues at coordinate 82,461,005 of NC_136497.1, read as the reverse complement.
TGTAGTAAGGAATTCTTTTTTCCGGGTGAGGGTGCTGGCCTAACGCCCAACCTTCCCTCAAGGTACATACATCATCAAGCCTTCCCGAATAGTTATCCATCTGTTATTGGTAAGGCTCAACCGTGCTTAACTTTGTACCCTACAATGATCATATCAGAGGAAGATTAACATTCGGGGAAAGGACCCAGAAGATCCCAAATTAACTGAGAATATATAACCTTATGTTTGCTCGTGATATAGACCTTTTTGCATTCCTTTATTTGCTTGCTAATCACCGAACTGAACTGACCTAGGAGGTTTTGGCCTAACCTCTCAAGATGGACAGGCCGTGAGGCAACTCTAAGTTATGGCTTATGAGATTCATGTATCTTTCTTATTTTTGTTTTGAATATGTGCATTCAAGTATTTTGGGACATGAATTTATTGTATGTTAAATCTGATGTTGTTTTATTAAGACACAATATTTTTACATATGTATTCATTTAACCAGGCGTCTTACTTGTCTTTTGTTGCCAATGCATATGTATCAGTAATTCTAACCTCGAGTCCAACATGTAGACCCCGACTTAGCTTTTATCTCCTGCTATTTTCAGTTAACAAAATTATATACTAATGGTTATATTCGCTCAATGTTTAATAAATTTAGTTGTTTAGCAAAGAAGAAAGCTCACAAACAACTATAAAGAAAGGCGTACACACTCCTCTATCACATGTCGACTAGACACTCTGAACATGGCTATCATCACTTGAAGATATTTTGAAGATATACAGGTCCCTATGCATTGTTCATGCATAAAACTAAGTTGTCGGCATTATTACAAAAACCGTAAGGTCACAATGAGTATTCATAACTTGTAGGCTATTAGTCTTATACGTACTTCAAATGTAATCTTTATATACAAAGTGTTGACACTTGAAATCAAAGTTCCTTATTTAAACATTTAAAAACGACTAAGTCAACACAAAACTGATGGAAGACAAATGAGTTTTATCCAATTTTATCTTCGTTCTAAATCACTGACCAGTAAGGTAGGAAGAGATAGAGAGGTGAATAATCGCTGTTTAATTATATTTTGCAAGCCCATCTCAATTTCACTTGTTCACGCATTGCTTGCTTACAAGGAACTGACTTCTTCTTTCCATCATGTTCTCTTTGAGCCAGGTAATGTCATATTCCGTTCTATTCGTCCACATACTAGTTATCTTAACCTTTAGTACAACAAATTAGCTCCGACTGAACTTTCCTCTCCTGTTATTTTCAATTAACCAAATTATATACTAATGACTATATTCGCCCAGCATTTAACAAAACTATCAGATGATATGTATTCCTTTCCAACCTACACGAAACTGTACAGCAACAGTTAATAGAATAAATGCATTCGAACGACTTAAGAAATAACAACAAAACGATAACAATTATTACAGTCCTTTTGATACTCTGTTCATTTTTGTCGTGAAGGAGTGTTATCACGCTGCGACAGTAACTTTAATAGATGCACATTGAATTATACCATCCACCCGGCAGGATGTGTCTACCCGGCCAGATGTCTCCACCCGGGCCAAATATTGCTGATAAGTAATAAAATTGTCGAAGAGAAAAGTTCATAAACAAAACACTGTAAACCCTGAGGGGAAACCAGAATAACTATAGATGTAAATGTGGCCTGACTAGGGTTAAATATATGGATGATGCAAAGGAAACTGCCCTCTGAATAACCCAAGTAAAATAAATAAAACAGAGAGAAATAAAATGAATAATTATATATATATATATATATATATATATATATATATATAAAAGAATATATACATACATACATGCATATATATATGTATGCATATATATATACATATATATATATATATATATATATATATATATATATATATAAGGGAAAAAGTATTAAACTATCAGAAGATTGCATGCTAAAGTGTAATTCATTTTAATTTCATCTTCGTGTGCTGCCGAGGATCCGTGGGACCTTACATGAACATGAGGCGTGAAGGGTCTAGATGAATTGCACACAAGGGAATATTGGTTCCTGATCTACAAGAGGAGTGGGAGGAAAATGTAAGGTTTCTGAATATGTTGGTTAGGGGTTCCATCATCATTGGAGAAGGGATAGGGGCTATTTGAAATAGGAATTGGAAAATAAGAAACTGATTCTCTATATATAAAAAAAAGGTTAGAAAGGACATCGTACAATGCAATTCAGATTTTGCCCCCAACCCTTGACATTTCTTTTAGAAGCATAAATAGTGACTCCATTTTTTTACCCTGCTATAAAAAATATAAGAGAGAAAATAGCTAGTAATTTTTACTGTCACTAAAATAAAACCAAACACAATTCAACAAAGGTTTTAATTCTAGATATTTTGTTTTTGATTTGTTCATGATGTTGTAAGTCTGTCAAGCTTACGTTTGAAATAACATTTTAGTTTTGTTGGCATGTCATGCTTAAGAATGAAATAGCGTTTTTGCTGGTCTTCCACGCTTAAGTTCCCAATGCTATTTTCATTAATATGTCAAGCTTAAATTTAAAATAGCATTTTTATTGGTGTCTCATGCTTACGTTTTGCATAGCATTTTTATAAGTTTGTCATGCTTAAGTTTGGAATAATATTTTTATTGGTATTCATTGTTTAAATAAGGAATAACATTTTTATCTGTTTGTCATGCTTAAGTCAGGCTTTGTCATATAAAATTTTTATCAGTTTGTCAATTTTATGTTTGGAATTGTATTATTATTTGTCTATCATGCTTAAGTTTCGAATAGAATTTTTGTTGATCTGTTATGCTTAAGTTTGGAATACCATTTTTATCTGTTTGTCATCCTTACGTTTTGAATAATATTTTAGTCGCTCTTTCAAGCTTAAGTTTCAAATACTATTTTTATATGCCTATCATGCTTAAGTTTGGAATAGCATATTTATTCATCTATCAAGCATAAGTTTTGAATCCTATTTTAGTCGGTTGGTCAAGCTTAAGTTTGGAATACAATTTTTATGTGCCTTAAATGCTTAAGTTTTGAATAGCATATTTATTGATCTATCCAGCATAAGTTATGAATACCACTTAAGTCGGTCTGTCAAGCTTAAGTTCGGAATATTTTTTTATGTTTGTCATGCTTAAGTGTGGAACAGCACATTTATTGAGCTACCAAGCATAAGTTTTGAATACGATTTTAGTCGCCCTGTCAAGTTTAAGTTTTAAATGCTATTTTTATCGGTTTATCAAGCGGCATTAAATAACCCATGAAAAGTTGATATGCCGTAAAACAAACAACTAAACTACACGTATGTATATTTGCGTGCATTAATTTTTACTATAAACATAAAAAATGCATGATTTACAATAGGTATTGTGTTTCAACATTCTATTAAGCAATCAGGTTGACACTTCTCGGATTGTCTTGATAGATTCCCGCTAGTTATCTCTGGTAGACATCACTCCCAGCTCGTCCTCCACATGATATTCAAGTTCTTCTATAAGTTGATCGATGTAGATATGATGAGGTTTTTCAGGCGCTTTTATCATGTAATGGATTCCGTAGGAAGAGTGTCACTCACAAGTGCTGGCTTTCTTCTCATGGGGTGAGCTGAAATCTTCAATCTAGTAGCCAGGAATATGAGAAAGGAGTCCAAATAAGCGTTTCTTGGTTGGATGTTTCTTCCATCTCTGTTTCCATTTCTGTTAATATTTACTGGTCCACTTACTCATACTGTGGGCAATCAACATGTCTGCTTTAAATAATCTCCACTTCCTGTATGATCAATTAAGGGAAGTAACTCCTCTGTCATCTGACATCAACAGTAACATGTGTTGAATATACTGGAAAAGGTCACCTGACCGGGGAAAAAAAGAAAAAAACTTAATTCATTGGCAAAAATAAAATAATTTCTAATTGGATCAAAGCCACCTAGTCAAAAGAAAAAAACACGATAGATTATCGAAAATAAAAGCATTGTTGATTGAAACAATCTGTAAAGGTTACTTGTTGATGGCAATATCCTGCTGCAAAATAAGTGTCCGTGCAGAAATAAAATACTTCACACAGACGTGCACCTGAACAGAATAAAGAAAAAACTGATTAATTGCAAAAGTAAATGAAAAATGCCAGAAGAAAAAAATAATAGATTGTTCAAAATAAAATAATTGTTGGTTGAAACCAGCTGCAAAAGTTAGCTGCAGGTGAAAATATCCCATTAAAAAAATAAATGCTCAAGGCATATAAAAAATGCCTAACACAGACACGAACCTGGCCAGAAAAAATTAGATTGATTGTCAAAAATAAAATAATTATTGATTTAATCGAAGCCATCTGGCCGGAATAAACAAACAAGGTGAAAACTATTAATAAAATTCTAAGTGTTTATTTATTTATTTTTGTGAGTGTGTGTCTATATACAAATAAAATTTTCGAACGGATGAACCAAATTGAATAATTCTTTTTTTCCCTGAAAGGTGTGAGTCCCTAGATTGTCCATATCTATATATGCTTCATAACGAACAACGCTGAGTCACACAAAAAGCTTGAAACAAGCGTTTTGGGCCGTTTCGTGATATTGTCGAAAAAGTTACCTACCCATGTCAACGGAATTTAGCACTGTCTGATAACATTTTTCGACATATGAACAGGACTTGTGGTACAAAGGATAACGTGTCTGACTATGGATCAGGAGATTTATGGTTCGAATCGTGACAAGTTCATAATAATTTTAACCATCATTATATCCAACGTTTATTCATTATCCTAACCCTTAGTTGGAGTATTTTTTTTTTTTCAGTGGTTTTGTTTTGTGCATATGGGAATTTCCCATACTTCAAATTCACTGGGTAAGCGTTGATGGTTAGACTATGTTGAGTGTACTTGATGTTGAGTGTACTCGATTTTGTGTTTGACTTGGCGTTGCGTGTGCCGACGCGGCACAACCGCTAGTTGAAAATAAAATGATTGTTCATTGAAACTATCTGCAAAGGTTAGCTGCAGATCGCATTAGGAGTGTGGCTTTATTAACAATAAAGATGATATCCCGCAATGGGCGTTTGCAGATGGATGTATGGATGCCACAAATGATGATATAGAAGTAACCGTCATTGACATAACCAGTTCTGTGTGTGCATCCTCCCTTTTCCACTAATATTAATAAGGATATAGCATTATATTTTTATACCTAAATGTTTTCGCTATTCTTGTAAGCATAGAAAAAAATACAAAATATTTCAGTCTTAAAAAAGGTCTGATATGCTACAAGTGATACAACCTACAGCTTAAGTAAAACTACAAGGTGGAACGATAAAGTTGTTGCCCTAAAGAAAACAATACTACACTTTATTTGAAAACTTTTATTGAAAAAAAATCAATCCATTGATTATGTAGTAAAGCTGATATCTATTCAATGCAGCAACCTTCAACCACAATCACCTCTTTGATACGATTCGGAAACTGAGAGCATGTCTTTTCCACAGGCGCCGTCGAGCTTAGCGATTACTCGGAGGGTGGCGGCAATCAGACCGGCTTTGGTGTTGTTGGAGGTCATGTTGGTAATTTTCTCAATGTATGACCAAGCGAAGTAGTTCTGGTTGGAGAAGAAGGGGGGCAAAAGTAAGAGAAGGGTACAAAGTCGTAGAAAGTCCTTCTGAAGCAAAACTTGGGTCTCTTTGGACTTTTTTGGCCAGCATTGAATCCTGCTGCCCCACTTAGGATCTGCCAGTTTCCACCTGATTGCACCAGAGGACCACCAGACTCTTCAGCACATCCAGGTAGACTTTGGTGTTGACTTTCAAGCCGACTTCGAACGTGTCAGGTAGAATGGTGTGCCCCTCACTTGAAGCCACACCAACCACCATAACCTTGACTTAAAACTTTGTTTTCATCATCCTGGGCTAGTCCCTGTTATTCGTGACAATCCAGCGATGCATTTTGATTGGTGTTGACAATAATTCTATTGTCTTAACTTGGATCGGTAGAGAGCATGAGTTGTACAGCGGCGCATCTCCGATCTCGCTCGTTGAACACTCTACAACTTTGAGACATTACAGAAGGCTCCTATCGCTCTTGGGATTTGTACAAAACTGTCCAACTAGTGGATGATCTGTAACAAAAATAAAAGAAAATTATCTGCTAATATTATATGTCTGTCTACATTTACCTCCAGTTGTCTTATTTACAAATTTGTAGATAATCTGCAACAATAAAACAAGAAAAGAAAACCGGTTTTCATTCAACAGAAAGGGAATCATGCTCTCTTTTCTTGGGCGATAATTTTATCGTTCCATCCTTAATTCATACTATTGACAGAAATGACGCAGGTAATGAAATCAGATGTAATTAATGAATATAATGACAAAAACACAATGAATAATTGTATACTTATTTTTTCTTTTTATTTCTCACTTGTTATATGCGCCTAAACCTAAATCCATGAACAAAGCTTCTTTCTTAGAACTGTACGCCTGTGGGATTGTCTTCCGTTTTCCTCCTTTCCAGCTGACTACAATATGGTTGCCTTCAATTCTAACGTAAACAAGTTCTTGATGAGCCGTTCCACTTGTTAACAAATTTACTGAATTTCCATTACTAAGGATTACTATATTGTCCGATTTCTACTGTACACTCTTTAACCCTCGAGTGCCCTCTTGACCTTGATAAGTGGCGATGTCTATGTAAAAAAAATTCAATTAAAATAAGCAGTCCAAAATATATCAATTTCGCAGCAGAAAAAGGACATCAATTCTTATCTATCTAAACAAACAAACTGAAAAAAAATTCTAATTCGTAAAATCCATTTGTAAAGATTTTTATCGTTTCTTTTCATTTTATTTTATTTCGTAATCGTGTGTTTTTCGTTTCATTTTCGGTATTTTTTAGAAGCACCAAATCGTAATTCTGAGATAGAGTCAGTTGTTTCAGTTTGTAATTCTTCAATTTTGACACGTTTTGGTTTTTAAAAAATTAAAAAGAAAACTCAGCATCTCAGATACTTTATCTAAACTGATATCTCGGTTAAACGACATTCATTGGAAATGTGCACTTTTCTCCATTGAAAGAATTGTAAAAAAACATATACGATAAAAGAGGATTATTTTACACCCTTTCTTAACCTTCTCTTCTCCCTTCACTCGCCACCTCCTACTCTCTCTCTCTATCTCTTTGTCCCTATCCTCTCACTGTTTTTCTAGATTTTATTTAATGTGTTTGAAGGATTTACCGTCGCCCTTTTTAACTTCAGTTAAGCTCTTTTTTCTGTTAAATTATTTATTAATATGATATGTTTGTTAATATTAATATGATATGTTTGTTAATATTAATATATGTTTGTTAATATTAATATGATATGTTTGTCAATATTAATATGATATGTTTGTTAATATTAATATGATATGTTTGTTAATATTAATATGATATGTTTGTCAATATTAATATATGTATGTCAATATTAATATGTTACGCCTGTCAATATTAATATGATATGTTTGTTAATATTAATATGATAGGTTTGTTAATATTAATATGATATGTTTGTTAATATTAATATGATTTTGTCAATATTAATATGATATGTTTGTTAATATTAATATGATATGTTTGTTAATATTAATATAATATGTTTGTCAATATTAATATGATATGTTTGTTAATATTAATATGATATGTTTGTTTATATTAATATGATATGTTTGTCAATATTAATATATGTTTGTTAATATTAACATGATATGTTTGTTAATATTAATATGATATGTTTGTTAATATTAATATGATATGTTTGTCAATATTAATATGATATGTTTGTTAATATTAATATGATAGGTTTGTTAATATTAATATGATATGTTTGTTAATATTAATATGATAGGTTTGTCAATATTAATATGATATGTTTGTTAATATTAATATAATATGTTTGTCAATATTAATATAATATGTTTGTCAATATTAATATGATATGTTTGTTAATATTAATATGATATGTTTGTTTATATTAATATGATATGTTTGTCAATATTAATATATGTTTGTTAATATTAGCGTGATATGTTTGTTAATATTAATATGCTATGTCTTTCAATATCAATATATGTATGTCAATATTTATATGTTACGTCTGTCAATATTAATATGATATGTCTGTCAACATTTACCGCCAATTGTCTTATTTACAAGGTTCTTTGCAAATATCCTTTTTATTTATTTCTTTATGAAGCAAAAATTTGCCTTCGTTTTAAATATTTTATCAAATACTAGATATTTTAAATCGAAAGCACAGTTGGAAATGACTTATATACCATACATTACAACCATGTAATCCCTACAGCCACCTACCTTGAAAATGCTGCTGTGAAACATGACATGGGTATATGGAATAAGTCAGAGAGAGTTGCAACCTTGATTGAAGTGAGTGTTCCTAATGATGGCGGCCTTAACAGAGATGAAAGAGAGAAACTGACCAAATATCAAGGTCTCATGTATGATATGAAAAGAAACCGGAATCTTAAAGAGACATCAATCATACCAGTTATTATAGGTGCCACAGGGCTTATAAAGAAGAACCTGAAGTCCTACCTAACTAATATTCCTGGTGAACCAAGTGCAAAAGAGATCCAGACAATTGCACTTACGGGAACAACGAGGATACTAAAAGGAGCTCTCGGTTGATTTCAATAAAAAGCGGGGCAATATTGGCAGTTGGTTTGGCTGCCCCATACCCAGCATTACAATCTTCAAAGGAAGAAAAAAAATTAAAAACGAGCAAAAGTTATAGCCAGTTGACTTAGAATTAATGCTTTATGTCGAATTGATGGTTGAATATGGTAAAATTTGAAGGATTTCTTGCATTAAATACTAGTCCTACTAATCCCTATATATAATTAACTGTGCATCGAATGAATACCATAATGCTTAGCGCGTTGATTTTATCATGACAAAGGTTCATACAAAATTCAGCCGGATCGGTTCAATAGTTTACAAAAAGTGGAACGGACAGGCAGATGAACAAACGGACAGACAAATAGAGAAGTATAATATAAATGTTTGATGTTTCGATTTTAATTATTTAATGATTATCTCGCTCCCTCCTCTTATTTATTAAGGTAATTTTAGTGTACAATAATTGTTATTATCCAGTCGAATATCCTTATAATCGTTACAAAGCTGTCTGGCGAGGTTAGAAGGTTAAATGTGAGAAAAACGTTATCAGAAAATGAGAAACGTGTGAAATATATGATTAGTAACATCATCGAAAACTGAGAAAAGTTTTTGCCAGGAATCGACTTGGAGTTGAGTGGAACAGATATAAAAAATGCGATGTTTCGTACGAAGAGGAAAGAATTGCTGTTATCTTAGAAAGAATCTGTCCATATAATATTTATTGTTGGTTATTTTTTTTTTTACCTTGAAGTGATATTGTTCAGTTCCTTACATCAACCGGCTTCATGCTGTGTCTTGAATTAACAATAGTTGGGTATGTTCCGTTCCTTTATTTCTCTAATGTTTCAGTCCTAGCAAGTTGGAGGTGAAAAAAAAAACAACAAAAAAAAAACCTCTCATCATTTCTTCAAAGTCCAGCTTCGAGAGCGATGAATCCACAACGTTTCAACGGCATCCATTAAACGATCGACCATTTTTAATTATTTCTCCTCTTTTTTTTATCAGCGAACACTGTTATTTCTTCTTTTCCTTCTACAATCATCATCATCATCATCATCATCATCATCATCATCATCATCATCATCATCATCATTTTCTTTTTCTTCTTCGTCTTCTTCTTCTTCGATCATTCATGTATTTTTCATTTCCAATTAGCCTAATATTCCTTTTCTTTCAAATATTCATATTTTTATACTCTATTCTTTCTTATTAAATTATTGCTTTTATTTTTATTTTATTTTAATCAAGTACTCCTTCTCATTGCCTTTTTTCTCTTTCTCTGATTTCGCCTTCACCCTTTCCTTCGTTGTCTGTTCCTACTTCCTCTCTCCTCTTTTCCTTTCTCATCATCACCTCCCCCTTTTCCTCATCCGCCCCCTCTTTTTACATCTCTTTCTCCTTCTTCTCCTCATGCTTTTCCATCTCTTTCAGCTCTCTTACTTCGTTTCCTCCCTTTTCCCCTTCTCCCGTTTCTCCATCTCCTACGCCTTCTTCTCTCTCATCCCCTCCTCCTAGTTTCATTGATATATTTTTTTTTCATTCCCATGTTGTAATTCAATAGCATTATTTCCTTGGAATCATTGTTTCATTTTGGAAAACTTATTTGTCGATCCTATATTTAAAACCATTTTTGGGGCTTCGAATTCTTTACAGACATTTTTTTTTACAAAAGGGTCACCACATGTCAAAGCTCGGAGGCCACTTGAGGATGTGTGTATTGTCCTTGAGACAGTAGTGTAGTAATCGTTAGTGGTGGAAATTTGGTATAATTAGATTATTTACGGGGACGGTTCAATAAGAATTTATTTACGTTGGACTTGATAACGACACTATTGTAGTCAGTTGGAAAGCAGACCAACAGAACAGAGTTTCACAAGCGGACAGTTCTAAAAAAAGGAGCTTTGCTTATGGAATTCCCATTTAGGTTTAGTCATCGATAGAGAGTGGGGGAAAGTATCGATAGTGATTTTGGCTAGACAAGTATTTTTTGTGAAAGATTGGCAAGAAGGACCATAGATTGGAGCTCAGTCGAATACTTGCCATGAAAATAACGATAGACAAGCTCACAATGTTTCTTCTGTGTGAAAGAGGTTGCAGGGGAAGGAAAAGTGCATCACTTACTTGATTACGAAGTCAGTTTAGAACTCTGGCGAGTCAGGATAGGGTGCTCTAATCAGCTCTTGCCCAGACGTGATAAAAGTACTCTATTCTAGGACGAATATAGCTCTTACACAGGTAGAGGATTGTATTTTCAGTGAGATATCTACTAGAGCGGTAGAATGACGCTACCATTTTTTCAGTGACCTTGGCAACGGATTTGATGCATGTTCTCCATTTCAGATCAGGAGTGTAGGTCAGACTAAGAAGCTTGTTTAAACATGGATCTTCCTCAAAACGAGAGTCATTCATTTCAATTCGGCCCAGATGGGGTCAGAGCATTGATGATGGAAAAAGAGAAGCTTAGTTTTAGATGCATTAAAATTAACCAGTCGCCTCTTTGCCCATTGTATCACGTAAAGATCAAGGTAAAGAGTATCAGAGAGATCTTGGCCATTTTCGGTCTTTCAAGTGTTGTCATAGATGATAGTGTCGTCTTCCTTTACTTAATGTCATGTATTTCCTTTTTGTTTAATTCAATAATTGGTTTTATTACAGTTTTTATTTCTTCCTCTTCTACACCTGCTACTCCTTCTTCTTCTTCTCATGCATCTTCATCTTCTCTCTCATTTCACCGACTTCTTCCCCCTCCAATTCCCATCCTTCTATATCTCCTACTCTTTCTTCTACATCTTCTCTGTCATGCCCCTACGCCTTCTCTTCATGTTTATCCATTTTCTCTCTCATCTCCCCTACTCTTTCCCTCCTCCTCCCACTTCTTCTCTTTATCCAGATTCCATGCCTTCTTCTTTCTTACCTCCTCTTCCTCTTTCTTTCATTGATATTTTTTCGTTCCCATGTTGCAATTTGATTACGTTATTTCCTTGGAATTATTGTTAGTTTTTTTGGGGTTTTTTTTTTTTGACAAACTTATTTGTCCATCCTATGTTTACAACCATTTTGGTGTGTCGTTTTCTAAAAAATAAAAGTAAATAAATAAAAAATAATAATAAAAAACGGCATTTTAAGTTTTATTCTTTACAGATTTCTTCCTTAACTTCACTTCATGTATTTTCTGCCTTATTTAAAAAAAAAATTAACGATTGGTTTTCTTACAGTTTTTATTTTGTCCCAAAACGACCCCTATTTCTCCAAAACCCCCGTTTAAGTTCGCTAAAACGTTCTTTCATTATTTTCTATACCACCATTTTTTTTTTTGTTCTGTTATTTCGTAATCTTGTATTATACTCGTTTAGTGCAAAGGCTTTTTATTTAAATGCCACTAAATTTCTATTAGGGGAAAAGCCGACACATGCTCAACCAACAATGTTGGAGGAATGGGTCAGGTGAAAAAATAAAAGAACTTAAGCTCAGGGAGTATTAATTACCTTTCTGACAATAATCTCGTTAGGGTCTCTTTGTACACTTGTAAAGCAGACATTAATTGCCTTGGTGATGTCTTTATAGTCCGTCTTGTAAAATGTTTAAATGTTATCTTGCCTCGTGTCACCCCCTCGCCATTTTTCTAACCTAAGGCTTCTTTATTTATTTTCAACTTGTGATTCTTTGACATCTATGTGTTTTTTTCTTCCATTTTTCTTAAAATTTATTTTATTTCATATTTATTAGGTTTTAGGCCCGAGAGGATACGACCTTAGAATGTTTATATTTCCAGTGAGGTTATTCTAATTGACTGTACAGAAAGAAAAAAAAAGCGACAAATCACTTATCTTTTTATTTTTACCGTCACCTTTTTTTGATTGTTTAAAAACCCCATTCCCCCCTTTTTTGATATTTTCAAACATTTTATGTTTTAAAGGTCGTCTTTTTTTTATGCTTTTCCATCCGCAATTTTTGTAATTCGTTCTTTTTTACTTATTTTTATTTTAAATTATAGATTTTTTTCTCTCTTTTTATTTTCGTTTAACTGCATTTTATTTACAATGGCCGACATCAGCTGAAACTGAATTTTAAAATGAGCAGTGATAGGAGAGAGCTCGTTAAAGCAGTTTTTTTTTTCTTGTTTTCACCGCAATTATTTCTTAAAGGGATCCGCTACAATATTGTCAGGCCTTATGCTGTATATGCGTTTGAAGAGTTCCAGTTATAAAAACGTGAAAACAGTTTATTTAAAAGAGGGATTTTCAACCAAGAAAGAATTTCCCATCAAGGCACAGCATTTAAGGGATTCGGAAATGGGAGGAATAGGTACTACATATTGAAAGCAAACAAAAAAAAACTATATATATATATATATATATATATATATATATGTATATATTTATATATATATATATATATATATATATATAGAGAGAGAGAGAGAGAGAGAGAGAGAGAAAGAGAGAGAGGGAATTATAAGTTTAGTACAAGTATAATCTATAATATAAATATCACTTGCCTGTTTAAATGTATGTATGCATGCATGCATGTATGTATTTATGTATGTATGTATGCATGTATGTATATTTGTGTGTGCGTATATGTGTATTGGGGTGGAGAGGGCCCCCGTAAGCCGTGGTGAAGGCAGTCTTTCTAGGAGAAGCAAATATCTGATTTAAAAAACCATTAAGCGGAAGACCATTACCCGCATTAAGTTGGTCTGCAGTTTAATTTGTTTCTGGCTATCTTGCTCTTGCTTGTTGCTGGATCTCAACATTTTGAACCGAGAGAGAGACTTAGCTGTCGTACAAAGCTAAGCCTCTGTAACATCATATTTGTATAGATATTCCCTCAGGCATTTGGGCTCATGTATTTTAAATGTCTGAGGGAGTGGCACTCGTCTGACAAGACGTTGCAATCATTATGTATGCCTAAAACTTTTGACAGAAGCAACGCATTTTCACCAGATCGGTATCGTTTTGAAGCTCGACCCATCGGACGACAAATATCAGAAAATTTGGATAAAAACATTAATTCTTTCACTCTCAATTGGGCACTTTTCTATAAGGTGGGATCGTTTTTTCGCCGATATTTTCGAAAGTCATTCCCGTTTTTCGATTGATTAGTCTAAATTTAAACCTTCACTACTTCCGGTTTGGCGATGGATGTAATGGCAAACACGTCACGTTTTTTTTTACGTTCTTTTTCTTGTTCGCAGTAGGGGTTCGAGCCTACTGCCTACTTCCACTTTTTCAAATTATTTTTTGCTCAACACACACCTCCCAACACCCAGGCAAAGCAGGGCGCCCAGACTAGTTTTAAAATAATATATAAATATTTTTACTGTTTATATAAACAATCCAAACCAGATGAAAATCTCAATTATACAAAATAAATATAAGAAAATACAATGTAACAAATCTTAATATGAGAAAACAACGGACATTTTAATATCCGACAAGGAATACTAAATTAAAAAGTTAAGAAACCTTTAATCCACGGAGTTTCAAAGAATGCATTCTTCTCATCAGAGAGAAAGATAATAGAATAATATAATGATGAAATGCTATTTCAAGCATAAAATGAAATGTAAAATAACATATCCGCAATGAGAAGAGGTTTTTGAAATTGCCTCACCCCAACCTATTTGATTTTCAAGAACTTTTTGTTGCTATAGCTACTCCCATTGGCTGTGCAATTTCAAAATCTTTTTCTTTTATGCCATATGTCAGTATTCATATTTTGCAGTTTCATTTTATGCTTGAAATAGCATTTCATCATTATATTGATTCTTTATCTTTCCTCTTAGGAGAAGAAAGCATTCTTTGAAACTCCATGGATTAAGGGTTTCTTAATCTTTTTATTTAGTATTCTTTGTCGGATATTAAAATTTCTGTTTTTTCCTTATATGCAGATTTTAAAAATATTTTCCCTTATATATATATATATATATATATATATATATATATATATATATATGTGTGTGTGTGTGTGTGTGTGTGTATGTGTGTGTGTGTGTGTGTGTAGAGAGAGAGAGAAATAAAAACGAAACAAACCAAGTTATATGTCCATCAACGTTTCGTCTTTATTGCGAGACTTCCTCTGTATGAATGAAATTAAGAAAACAAAACACCAGTACAAATATTTAAAAATATATTTTTGTTGTAATGAAATCTATGACCCTGTTCCATTTCAGAAATGTGAAAGAGAGTAAGCTTTTTTATACCGTCATATAACCGTTAATATATTTAAAAAGATATTATGCAATTCATATTCTTTTTGGAACAATTATGTCAGTTATAATTCAACTATGAATGTGTTACTGAAATGAGATGAGTGAATTTTTGCTATGTAATTTATTGACTGATTATGTATATTATTATAGAGAGAGTTAACCTATGTCTAAATTTAAATTATGTTCTTTTAATAGAAGTTGACTTATTAATGGCGATACATTATAGAAACTTCCACGTTGTTTAATTGTGCTTTGATCCAAGAAGTCCCCGTCGCGGTTTATTCAAAATAAATTTAACTTTTTACTCCTTTTAAGTCAGATATTTCTCTCATAAACAGATGTCTTCTTTTCCCTACACACACTAATAATGCCATAATTTGTAAGATACTACACAAACTAGGAGTTCCAATCATACAAACCATTTCACAAACTATAAAACAAGCATTAGATACAACAAAACATATCCAAAACAAACCAATTTCCAATGCAGGCAGATACACTGTTCCTCGCCAAAATCGCCATCATGTATTCGTTGGTGAAACCCAACGTAGATTAGAGAAAAGGCTCTATGAACATAAAAGACATATATAAGAAATAGCAATTCTTTGAATGCATTATTTTCTGATTCATTGCAGCATAATCATACTTTTGACTTCAATACATAATTTGATTTGTTCTTTATACAAAAGAAGCTGACGGATTTGAAATTTGAATTCGACAAAAAGTACGAAAAATGTCCACTAATGTAATGTAACGACCTCTGATGACTTCTTTATGGTCATTCTAGATGTTCTAAAATCTTTTTTTCACTGATTTGTTGCTTCTGTTGTTCCATCTTATATTTGATCAATTCAGCTTCTTTTGGGACACCCTGTATATATATATATATATATATATATATATATATATATATATATATATATATATATATATTGAATGGAACGATGGAAATTCTTTGAGATTAAGATTGATAATTCGCATATTTGGATTATTCGGAATACTATTCTCATCTTGAATGCCATTTTCGGAAGGTTTTAGTGGATGTAACCATCGACCTTGTCTAGAGGTATATTGTTGAACTCAGAAATCTTTGTCTAACTCGGGAATCTGCAGAGAATTTCGAACGAAGCCTTTATTTAATCCACGGGAATAGCATTGTCTTATGCTGCAAGCCATGCCCGAGTTTAAGTACGAAAAAATTCACAATTGTACTCAACTGAGTATTGGACTTTCCACAGCAAGAACAGTATGAAAAATGAATTTTAACAAACACTCAATCCATTACGCAGTATATATATATATATATATATATATATATATATATATATATATATATATATATATATATATATATATATAAAGGATTTTGTTGTTTGCTTGAAGCATCGTGTAATGTAACAGAGCTATCGCGATGTAATCATGGTAACGATCTTTGTAGTAAAATAAATAACGATGACAATGTTGAGGGACCTTCAATAATTTTTATTATGCTTATTTATTTTGGAGCATAGCGTGTCACACTAGATGGTTCTATCTTTACGGTGGGCCGGAACGTTGCTAGTTCTCGAACGTTGTCACATCGTATGTTTGTGTCGGTGCCGGATTTGTGTGTTAGTCTTGCAGTCAAATCTGCTCACGCATTTGTATTGTCAATTTTCGAAATAAGGTTGTAAGTTCGATAAGTTATAGGTGTTGTCTAAAGTTAATATAATTTTATGTATTTATTTTTACATATATTTATTCTTTATCATTCTATTTTTCTTATTTTATTTTTTATTTTTTGTAAATTTTATTGTGGTTGCTGCTTGTTTGTTTATTTTAGCCGTTGTTTTAACAGTTTGTTTATGTGAGGATGCATGTACGTCTGAGAGCGGTTTAATAGAAGCAACTGGTGCTCGGTTATTCCCCTTTATAGATTTGTTTTTATGCGCATGGAGAAGATGTGTAAGACGGGTGCATACGTGCAGACAGACGCATGGATGCAAGAGCAACACACGCACACATGCATACATCTGAAAATGCAAGGAAGTATTCTGTTTTGACAAGCTTCTGACGCTGACTTTAACTCCTGATCTGAAATGAGGAACTTACATCAAGTCTATTACCCAGATTTCTGAAAAAAAAAAAATGATTAAATCATTTTACCGCTCAAGAAGCTATCTCCCTCCCGATGCAATATATAAGAAACAAATGCATCTTAAGATATCACATATGGAAAGGAGTTTCCTGGTTTGACAGGGTTAAAAATCAGCTCCGAAATCTAGAGGATGAAACGATAAATTCGTCGCCCTAAAGAGAAAACACTACAAGTTTATTTTTAAATTTTATTGAAAAAACTCAATCTAGGTAACTTGATTATGTAGTAGAGCTGACATCTATTCAATGTAGTCGCCTTTAGCATCACTTATCCCCTCGATACGAGTCCGGAACTGCGATCATACTTTTTACACAAGCGCCGACGAAAGCTAGGCGAATACTCGGCGGATAGCGTCGATCAGGCTAATTTTGGTGTTGTAGGAGGTCATGTTGGTAATGTTCTCGTCCTTAGAAGCAAAACCTGGGTCTGTTTGGACTTGTGGGCCGGCGCTGAGTCGTGCTGCCACACGCAGGATCTGTCAGCGATCACCTGATTGCACCAAGGTATCACTAAACTCTTCAGCACATCCACTTTGCTGCTGACTTTTAAGCCGACTTCAAAGATGTGAGGTGGCATGATGTGGACCTCACTTGAAACCACACCAAACACCATAACCGTGGCTGGAAACATTGTTTTCATAACCCTGGGCACGTCCCCGTTATTTGTGGCAGTACAGCGATACATTCTGAAGGTACTGGCCATGGCCCTGTTGTCATAACTTGGATCGGTAGAAAGCATGAGTTGTACAGCGGCACATCTCTGATCTCGCTCGTTGAACATTATGTCAGTTTCAGACATGATACAAGGCTCCTATTGCTCTTGGGATTTGTACACAACTGGCCAACTAGTAGATGGTCTGCAACAACATAAAAAAAAGATAACCGGGTTTTATCAAACATAAATAGAATCATGTCTTTTCTAGGGCGACAATTTTATCGTTTCCCTCTGTAGCATGTCCTTTTCTGCTCCATACAACCTCATTCTCAAAGAAGAGACGTTAAGAGTTAATCACTCCTCTATCTCAATGCAAATGCTCGACCGAGCATTTACTTATGCCCTTCGACTGTGAAACATTCACAATACCATTCATCCAACGTCAATAGCTTTACATACACTTTATCTGTGAGCAAAACTAAACATAAATTGCATGAATAAAGTTTCTCTCGTAGAACTGCACGTCAGTGACTCTGTATCGCGGGTCTGCTTCCCAGCTGACAACAACATGATCTTTTTCGAGACCAACGTTAACAGCTCAATTGCCACCACTACTGATGATTACAGTGTTATTCAACTGATCAGCTGATACCTATTAACCTTTTTCCTTGAATGGTTTTCGGGCCTTGATAATTAGCTAGATAAAAAGTGGCTTTGAAGAAAACATATCCATAATGGCCATCTTTATGTTTTTTGTTTGTTTTATTTTTCTATAATCTTTTACTTTCAACAATCATGTGATCCGCTTGGTCAATCCTGGATTAATATCTCGTTTATTACGTAACATATGCACTTCATGATACCGAAAACATAATTGCTCAGGAGACAGAAAATTATGTGCCCACTTATCCGTTCGAACAAGATTAAAGATCACTGAAGCTTTATATGATCTAATAATGGTTCATCCGTTTCAAAACAACGCGTTGTCCTTTTAACAAGATTATCTATGCAAGGGATGACGTACCAGAGTTCTCTGCCCTTGCTAATATGACACTGTTCCCGTCGGTCTAATTTCCTGTTTGTCTGAAAAACGTGACACTTTAAATCCTTTCTTAAATACGCTCACTAGCTCTTAACTGATCAGTTATGTTGTGTTGGTTTGGTAGAAAAAGAAAATGGTTAAATGAGCTTCTGCTCCATTGTATTTTGGACTTATTTTACCAATTGTGGGCTCACCTGTGGTCACACTGTGGTCATTTATTTGTGGCAAAACACCAAGAGTGTTGAGATTCTTTTTTTAGTTCATTTAACTCTAGATAACAAGGTATGAATAAAATTTATGCCTGGACATTATTATCTCAACATCTACCAGTTTACAGCTGGGAGCAAACGAACTTGTTACATCTCACCTTTTTTTTTCAGTGTCTAGCCAATAAAGACATCCCCATGTGACTATAAGTAGATATAAGACATTTTAATATATATATATATATATATATATATATATATATATATATATATATATATATATATATATACCGATGCCTCCGTTCAGTCTCGAAAGACAAAGGATACCCTTGTAGGGACAGCTGCGCATGTAATTGTTTGGCAAGGGTTGAGCAATCTCCAACCACACCTCTCCTGAATCGGCACTGCTTGAGCCCAGTGGCAAGGAAAACCCAGGACGACTGGAAACAATGCCGAGATAAGCGGAGAGCACACATAGCATCTGGAAGTTCCAAATGGTCACTCATCTAGTACTGGCCAGGCTCATCGTTGCTTAACTTGGTGATCTGACAATAACCGGTGTATCAAACGTGATTTTTCCGTATATATATATATATATATATATATATATATATATATATATATATATATATATATATATATATATATATATATATAGTCATTGTCGGTCGAATTTTTGTAAGAAAGTTCCGTAGCCGTTTTCGTCCATCTTTTTTGTTGTTTTTCTTTTGCGAGTACTTTTAACTGATTTTTTTAGTCGTCTTCATACAGTGTTCCATTACTGTTTCGTTTAAACCCTGGATGTTTTTATAATCTTCAGCTCAAATTACATTTTAATTACTTGAAATAGTGAAGCGTCACGTATGTAAAAAATACGTTTTACGTGTTATAAACGTGGCTAAAATAAACGTAGAATGGTTTAAAAGTGTGATCTGCAACATGAATGGGATGTACAGTTTTATTCATTCATTTTTGTTTCATTATTTATTAATTTAAACTACATATAAATATAAATATTTAAATATATATATATATATATATATATATATATATATATACATACATACATACATACATACATACATACATTAAGAGTGTAGCCATCAACAATTGTGGGGTTTTCAGACTTTCATCATTTATTTTTTAAAATCAATTTATAACGCGTTTCAAGCCTTGTTCAGCGGTCCTCAGATGTTTTTATATAAAGTCTTTTTTTAGGTAAAAGTTTGAAAGGTCTTTTTGGAAACATTTTAACTGTTACACCATTGAGTGTGTTTTTCGGAGAAATGTCAATCTCAGAGATTTTGTCATCAATAGTCGGTATGTTGCTCCAGAGTTCAATCAGAGTTAAGTCCAGTTAGCAGGCGAGGGGGCTTTTGGTCTATTTGGTGAAGATTTGTTATGATTTTTCATGATTTTCTTTCTTTTTTTTTGATGTGTGTATGTGTTTGTCAATGTGTGCCTGTGTGCTAAGGTGTCTGTTGTGCGTGTGTGTGCGTGAATGTGTGTGGGTTAAGAACCGTGATTTTTTACACATGTGTGTGATTGTGTGTGTGTGTGTGTGTGTGTGTTTGCGAATGCCCGTGTGTGTAAAGGGAGATAGGTACAAGTTCGATTCCCAATCCAAACACACATACATAGATACATACATACACCCAGTCACCCAACTATAAGTACACGCACACACACAAACAAAATGGAAAAGAGATATATGCACACATATACGCACATACACACGCGCATACATGCATACACCCATATATATATATATATATATATATATATATATATATATACATACACACATACATACACGTACACGATTCCACACACACACACACACACACACACACACACACCAACTCGCACACCACACACATATTGATTAAAGTTTTCTTTATCTAGAACGATTTTCTTTTATTAAGTGTTGGCAGGGTAGTGTATTTTATTTCTAATTGTTTGTTTAGTTTAGGGAAATGGTATTATACTGGATACGGATGCGAGTGACCGTGAACGTGTGCGCGTGCTTTATCGTGCTTGTTTTGTTTCGTATGTTAGGGTGCACGTTTTTCTAAGTATGCATGCGTGTTAGCGTATTTTGTGTTTTGCCTGGTTATGTATATTGTTATTTGGATATGTTTAAAGCGGGGTTGAATTTTGCTATGAAGTTTTTTCTTGTAGAAGTAGTTGTCAGTTTGGAAAATGGGCATTATCTCGAACTTGCATCCACTGCATGTGTGTATGTTCTGTGACACATGCAGATGCCTATTTTGTGTGATTTTGATGCTCAACACATACCTCCTAAAATCCGAGCAACGCCGGGCACCCAGGCTAGTTTGATAATAAAAACCCAGATTTATTTTTCGCTTACTATGACTCAAAACTAGATTACATAGTCGCTAGGGTTGCGAGCTGGTACGAGCATGTTTATTACATAAAACGCTGGACGGAAGTAAAAAAACCTATTGCATAGGTTCAAGATTTTTCTCCTGGCAATATGGAAAGAAGCTCTGGCTGTTATCCTGGCAGTTACAAAATACTACCGATATTTATTCGTACGATTTTTTATACTACAGACTGAACATACACCTATTGACTATCCTTTGGTTGAAAAATAGTTACCACTCTATACAGCTAATAGACTATTGAGGAAGAGGTAATATTCTGGTGAATTACAATGCAAGTTAGTGTACCTCTCCAAACAGATCGGACATGTGGACGTACTTTTAATGTTAGTTTCGAGACAGAATGAATCTCTTGGGGATTCGGTAATTGCTTTCTTACGAACTGATAGTGAACTATAAACTAAGATGCGCAATACTATCACACTGCATGAAATTAATCGCGAAGTATAAACAGACGAATTTATTGGTGCTACAAAACAGAAAATCATAAATAAAGACCAGCAAATGCCGGACAGTTTTTCTATGTCTGATGACGCACTACTATACCGTGAAAAGGTAGTTATACGAAAAGCATTACAAAATAGGATAATGAAAAACTTCCACATGGGTCACTCAGAAATAAACAGAATGAAGAGCCTCATGCGTCCTTTCCTATATTGGCTGAAGATGAATAAAAACAACGAAAACATTGCCGACTCATGCAAGGCGTTTTTCTTTGACGACAAAGGCATCCCAATCACTTTTATGCCATGGCCCAAACAGACCAACGCTAGTCTAGAATTTATATAGATTTAGCAGGACCACGAGAGGATTTGGTATTACCTAACTGTATTGCATAGCTACACAACATGGCTAGAAGTACTAAGATGTGAGGGACTCACTACATGGGTACTTATTAATTTCCTCTATGAATTATTTGGCCGGTTTGGAGTTGTCTACGCACTTCAAGGTGTTCTGTGAGACTTTCAAAATTAAACATGTTACAACTTCATCGTATTATTCGCGACCAATCGGGCAGGCGGAACGCTCCATGGACATTTTGAAAAGTGCACTCAACAAAGCATGCGAAAATGCCTATAGAAACGGCAGTATAAGACTTTCTAAAGGTATATAGGTTCACACAACCCTAGTACACTATCAGCAGTAACCCCAGTGGATACTTTGTTCTAGCGCAAAATAAAACTCGTATTTGAAAAACTGTTGCAGAAACAAACAGAATTGAGAAGGACCTCTATTATGCATACGATACGCTGTGGCCTAGGAGGAAGACACACCTGACAAAAATAACACGTCTTTCTGTAAACGGGGAACAATAGACCAAAGAATCAGAAATATAGTGTACATAATTAAAGGTCCTTTCGATATTGAACCATTGCAAGCAGATCCAGAACGCCGCAGATTCGAAAGGAAAATCTAGTTCATGGTTCCTTTACTATCGAGCCAAAAAGGAAAAGGTACTAGTGCTCCTTGCGGAGTAAAGTCTTGGAAAGGGGTGTTTTTTTTTACACAGTGATCACCACTTATCAAGGCCCGAAAGCCACTCAGGGATAAGGGTTATTGCAAGTACATTACGTTAGTGTGGAGATTTGATGAAGTGTTTAATTAAGGGG
Organism: Euprymna scolopes; assembly: GCF_053919585.1. Classification (NCBI taxonomy): domain Eukaryota; kingdom Metazoa; phylum Mollusca; class Cephalopoda; order Sepiida; family Sepiolidae; genus Euprymna; species Euprymna scolopes. The sequence goes on along the minus strand of NC_136497.1, from coordinate 82,438,083 downwards.
GCGGTTCATTAGGAATTTGTTTACATTGGACTTGAAGACATCCAAGTTGTAGTCCGGAGGGATACAGGCAGACGGAACAGAGTTCCACAGGCGTGCAGTTCTAAGAAAGAAGCTTTGTTCATGGAATCCGCGTTTTGATTTAGGCACAGGTATAGAGTGGGGGAAATTTTTCACAGTGGATTCAGCTAGACGGGTGTTTTTCGTGAAAGATTGGCGAAGGGGGACCAGAGAATGGAGTTCAGACGAGCACCTGCCATGGAAATAACGATAAAACAAGGATAGGCTCGCAACGTCTCTTCTGTGGGAGCGAGGTTGCAGGGTAGAGAAAAGGGCATGCCCCTCTAAGCCACGAAGTCTATTTTGTACTCTGTCAAGGCAGGATAGGCTGTTTTTAGCAGCTCCTGCCCAGATATGGCAACAGTATTCCATCCTTGGACGTACTTGGCTTTTATATAGATAGAGAATCGCATCAGTAGTGAGATATCTTCTGGAGAGGTAGAAGGATCCCACCATCTTTCCAGCGACCTTGGCAACAGACTTGATGTACGTGTTCCATTTCAGATCAGGAGTAAAGGTCAAACCCAGAAGCTTGTCAAAACACCAGGTCTCACCCAGACGAGAGCCATCCATCACAACTGATGCCAGCTGGGGATAAGAGCGTTGATGATGTAAGGATAGGAGTTTGGTTTTGGATGCATTAAAGGTAACCAGCCACATCTTCCCCCACTGAACCACGCGCTCGAGATCAGAGGAGAGAGAATCAGAGAGAACTTTGTCATTTACAGCCTTTGATGTGTTGCCGTAGATGGTCGTGTCATCAGCATAGATGTCAACAAATGATTTAAGTATGTGTTTAGGGAGGTCATTGATGTAGATCAGGAAGAGAGTTGAGCCCAGGATGACTCCTGAGGGACTCCAGCATTTATATTGCAGGCCTCCGATTTTTGTCCATCTACCACTACTCTTATGAGCCTATCGAAGAGAAATGATTTAATGATTGAGAAAACATTTCCAGTTATACCGTAGCTGGAAATCTTGTGAAGTAGACATTTATGCCATACCTTGTCGAATGCCTTTGATATGTCAAGAGCAATTGCCCTAGAAAGGAAGCGTTTGTCAAGAGATTCACTTATCTTGTGGGATATAACCGTCAGCACATCTGCAGTAGATCTTGCAGAGCGGAAACCATATTGTGTGTCACTAAGAAGGTTATTCCTGCTGAGGTGGTTGACTATTTCTCTATTTAATATGGATTCCAGCAATTTACTCATAACACACAGGAGACTTATAGGTCTGTACTGAGAGGGAGATGACTTATCACCTGAATTCTTAAAATACAGGGCAAACTGATGAGGTCTTCCAGGGAGTCGGAAGCACTTCTCCTTAAGGCAGTGCTTAAACAGTTTCGTAAGTATGGGAGCAAGTTCTGGTTGAAGCTTTTTTAACACTATAATTGGGATGTCATCAGGGCCAGTTGCTTTACTGGAACCAAGGTTCTTGATTAGCTTGGCGACCTCATGCACGGATATTTGTATGTTACCTTGCTTGTTCTGTGTTATAGGAGGAAATATGGGGAGTTGATGGCCTTCGTCGCATAGGGTAGAATTAGCTGCAAAGTTCTTTGCAAATAGTTTGGCCTTGTCTGACGCTGACGAGATGACTTCTGGTCCATTGATGATGGTTGGGATAGAACGCACACTTCTGTTCAGGATCCTATTTGTTATTTGCCAAAACTGGTGGGATCCAAGCCGCTGATCAGCTACCTTGGATTTAACAGACAGGGCATATAGTTCTCTTGCATTTTTTATTACTCTTTTACAGTGGTTGCTGGCAGTCCTGAAAGCAGCTTTAGTCTCAGTGCATCTATTACGTTGGAAAAAGTGATTTCTGTGCGCGATAGCAGCAGCACATTCTGGGGAGAACCATGGCTGGCTGTTAGGTTTTTGTTGGAATTTTTTAGATGGTATGAATTGTTCTATGCCTACAATTAACTATTCGGTCAGATCTGATACTATAGAGGGCACTTCCTTTTTAAACATGGAGTGCAGAGGTAAATCAGATATGAATGTACGGAAGCTATCCCAGTCAGCCATAGAGTATCGGTATACAGTACGGTGGAGGGGTATGTCTGTGGGCTTCTTACATTTCGTTTTTATCTTAACTGGTACGACGGAGTGGTCGGAGGATCCTAGAGGAAAATGAACGGAACATGAACATAGCTCAGGGGAAGTTGAGAGAAAAAGGTCTAAGAGGCTTGCATATTGACCTGTAGTATCGGGCACACGGGTGGGTTCGCGAACAATCTGAGTGAGGTCATAAGCAATGGCAAAATCATGACAAAACCTCCCCTCATCGTCTGTCTTATTTTAATGGGTCAGCCATTCCACGTTATGGACGTTGCAGTCACCACAGATGTGGATGTTAGTCGAGGGATGTGAAGACAGTATGTGGTCTATTTTCTCAGATATGCTCTTAAAGATAGAAACTCAGCTGTTGTCGGGCCTATAGAGGGCAAATATAAATGCAGTGGTGTTAGGAAGTGCAACCCTGAAGCACATATAGGGTAAATTAGGATCTTCTCTAGAGATATCCCTGTCACACGGGAAGCCATCCTTAATGTAGGCACATATTCTATGCCCATGGCGATCTTGGGTGTCATATTTAGCTGTTAAATTAGAGTATCCGTTAATTATTAACTTATCTAGGGAAATGGTCGGCCCTATTCCAGTTTAACTTAGAAATAATATGCCCGGTTTCGTCTCCTGTAATTGGGTTTCAACCTCTGGAAGGTTGGAACGTAGACCCCTGATGTTGGAGAAGGAGACCTAGTAGTACGGGTCTACGTTGGAAGATGCGGTTCTAGGTTTAATCGAGTTTTTTTTCTGGAGATATTTCATGTTGAGGTTTTGGGATTTGTGGAATAGGTCGGCATACTTGGTTAGAGCAGTACAGAGAGGGAAAGTAAGAGAGAAAAAGACAGGAAATTTTTTTTGTAGCACACGAAAAGGTAAAGCCGTAACAATTACCAACTAGTATGGCATCGAGAGGCCCCACTAGAGACTACTGCATGGTCCAGATACACTCACCAAATGGCAATACAGCAGTCCCAGTACTTTGCGCCTGCTGATAGGATAGCCTCCTTAGTGGTTAATCCAAGGTTCGGGACCCTGCCTATCAGGCGGATAACGTCAGCCCAGACAAAACGTTTACCTCCAGCACCCTTACTAGTGACATGGCCACAAGGACAGACAGAGACAGAAAAATTTCCGACATCTCAGACTACTGGTCACCAAGTACTACCGACCTTTAAGCAGCTTTTTCTTCACCCTTTGTCAGAAAAATCACTCATTGAATGACTTAATGACAAAATAGGAGAAGCGAGAGTTACTGGAGCTGCCGATAACACATCCACTGTATTCTCTACTCTCCATTAAAAAAAAAAACAAAAAAAAACGGGGGGGGGGAGGAGGGGAATGGGGACAAGTGACTAATTTATATCTAAGTAGTAAGTCCGGTGCCAAGTTAACAATTCAGGACACTTTTGATGATAATCTCAATAATTTGCAGATGTTGTTAAAGGAGGTGGCGAGTAGTGGAATCTGGAAATACTCGTTGTTACCCATATTCCAGGGAACATTACAGATTGTTCTCAAAGAAAAATCTTTGATGCTAACCTGTGTGAAAACTTGAAGTGAGTTGACTATGATCAGTAGATAAAAATAAAAATAAAGAAAGAGAATAGAAATAATGGAAGAAGATAGAGAGTTGAATTCTCATATGCAGTAAACAATATATATATATATATATATATATATATATACATGTATGAAACAGTATTTTTGAATAATTATTTTACTGCGAATGAGACGAAAATATCATTCATTGTTCAACTGACAGAACCGTCCTATCATAACAACAAAATTAATAATAATAATAATAATAATAATAATAATAATAATAATAATGATAATAATAATAATAATATCATAATTCGTATGTGTTATTCTTTTTCTTTATTGCTCTCATGTTTAACTTTCTTTGTTTAAGCTGTTCATTTAAGTGCACGGAAAGAAGAGCTCTTAGCCTCGTTCTCGCTTGATAAGTTCTCGTCCATTTTGTTTGCCCTGCAAAAATGGTTTCTTACTCCATTTTGAGAACAACACAAATAAAAAGAAAATAAAGATACAAAAATTGATCTTGATATTCGTTTTATTTGACCCTATTTTTACATGTACTCTTCTTCTTGCGTATTGTTAGTTTTCTACGATAAAAATTCTATAATCTAACACCGAAGTAAAACAAAACAAAACAAAACAAAACAAAACAAAGTCGCTCGGTAAACAGATAACAGAGTTTCAACAATTTTTATTTTATTATTTTAATTAAATTTTTTTTTCTGTTTTTAATATTTGCTTTTGTTAGGTTTTTCAGATCTTATATCATTAAAGAATGGCGTGAGACACGAATCAGATGTTTGCTGTTAAAAGTGGATTTGTGTGTTAACGATATAGATTAAAGTTTAAAGTGGACTAGCCTAAACAGAGTGCGAAGTGAAGTTAGAGATAAGGGTAGGCCAGCTATGGATGGATGGATGGATGCAATACTCGTTGTTCGGATATTTAAATAGTCGCAAAATCATTGGATAAATATAAATAGTTTATTGTTACTAACGAATTACCACTCATCAAGGTTAAAAGCTACTTGAGGATAAAGATTGATATCTAACAGTCGTTACATGTACACAGTTGGAACCCACACGTTGTATTCAGACTGTCACAAGGAAACAGAGACAAGAAATAAATTCGACTCACTTTTTTGTGATTTGAAACAACGGACATTTATTTACTGGTACTTCCAGAAAAACACCTTGTATCTCGTTCAGAAGACTTCTTGTACTCCAATGTGCTTAAAAAGACTCTGCTGTGTCGAGGACACTGTACTCTGTCATTGTTCGGCCATATTTAGGACACATCTTTTCCTGACGCCATCGGGCCACGTGTGAAACGCATCTATTTCTGTCCTTCTCAGGTCAGGTTTTTCTTTTTTATTATCTTTTTTAACTCCTTCCTTGCTGTAACTACACCTCACACACGGCTTAGCCATTTGCATCCGTTGATTGACTTACAGCTGCTGCCATCCGTCCATTATCTTGCAAAAGTCTTTTCGCACACTCATGTGCTTTTTAAAAGTCTTTCTCCTTGTCACCTTGCGCTGGTTGTTAGCCAGTGCTTTTTCGTTCTCTTCTTCACACGTACCTTTCGCTCGTTTTTTTGTGATGTAAGCTTGCACACACTTGCTGATTTGCATATGCACTGTAACGGCTGCTGCTAATATTTTCACTAATATTGTCCTTCGACTGCAGCTGATTTAATCAAGCGCGCCGATATATGCTTTATTACAGATGAACAGACCAAACTTTTCAGCTGATCGCCATATAGAGCTTTTAATAGAGACGCACGTATTAAAAGTATGTCATGAAGAAACAATATGCATGTGCAACTAGAATGACTCCGCATAGACAAAAACATAGACTTTTCTAGACTTTCTCTACTCTTTCTGCATTTTTCTGGTAGGTAATCCACTCAACTCCAATCTGCAGTTTTTATCTGTAAAACATTCACAGCAAGAACTCGTCTATCTACAGCCACTGCAAAGAACTTTCATTTTTTTCTCTGGGTATCTGAAATCGAACTGAACTTCCATGAACGGAGATTCTTTCCAAGAACTTCACATTTGTGGAACACAATACCACGAGACTGTTTGTCAGTTAACTACGACATGGTCGTTGTCTAATCCAATGTTAAGATAATCGTGATGAATAAGCAAATTTATTGAACAGGCTTCTCAAATAATCAAATTTGCACATTCCACTCATCGTTGCCAATCTTTTATCCTCCAACTGACAATCTCATTAACGAGTGGCATCTGTGTCTTGACATGTGGTGACACTTTATCATAAAAAAATATAGCACCAATCAAACACTGGAAGTTGACACAGAAATAACGTTGTATTAATGTAAGTAAAACAAAAAAAAAAGAAACAACAAATATAAAACACTAATCAAAAACAGAATAACATTGTAATAAATAAGTTAAAAAAAAATAATAGAAAGAACATTACACGAATCCAAAGGAAGTAAACATGCTAGTTTAGATATATAAGAAAAAACTAATAATCTAACACCCCCTAACTCATACTATAAAAAATCATGGTGGCAGCGGTACTGGTTGGATCTACAGAAAATGGCCATGAAGTATCTAGGAGGGTGGATGGCACCATCAAGACTACTGGGATTACTTAAATACCTCCCAAACAACAATAAAAATTAACATCTTTCATAGCATTACTAATTCAAAGCAAGAAGAATCTTAAAGACTCGGATATCTAGATACTCATGAAAGAATCAAGTGTTAGTCTCAAGAATGGGGCTCTTGATTTTGTCGAAGTTACTGAAGCGAAACGAAAAAAAAAAAGAAAGAAATCAACATAAATAATGAGAAATATCTTGAAGTACAGAAACCAATCTACATAACAAATCAAGACCAACCAAGAACATGTAAGTTAAAAACAAAACAAAAAAAAAACACAGTAGTACCAGTTAAGATTAGTGCCCTAGAAAATGATAGTGAATGTTCTATAGAAGGATAAAAATATCAAGGAGGAACATCGTAACCTGAATATCTACTTGAAATTACCAGAATCTAGAGAAAGGTTAGTGAAACTCTAGAGAAGACCAATTATCAATTAGAACCCAATAATAAATGGCAATTGCTAAATCTGGGTAATTTGTTGTTACTCAATTTCCAGGGAACTCTACTTGCTTTGCTACTTAGCGATCATTTGATAAGCAATAATATAGATTTACTTTATGGACAACCTATATTAAGGAAATAGAAAATCTAAAAAATGCAAACATAATCTTCAGCCATGACATTTGAATGAATTTCGAAATAGAAAAGTGTACACTACTGGATGCGAGACTGCCTTTGTTTTACCGTTATTTCCATGGCAAGTGCTCGTCTGAGCTCGAATCTCTGGTCCCCCCTCGCCAATCTTTTATGAAAAACACCTGTCTAGCTGAAGCCACTGTCAAAAATTTTCCCCACTCTCTATCTGTGCCTAAATCAAAACGTAGATTCCATGAACACAGCTTCTTTTTTTAGAAAAGTACGCCAGTGGAACTCTGTTCAGTCCGCCTATTTCCCCCCTGACTACAACTTGGATGTCTTCAAATCCAACTTGAACAAATTCCTGATGAACCGCCCCCTTTATGAAATCTCAACACTAACGTACAACGTACTGTACATGCAATAACCCTTATCCCTGAGTGGCTCCCGGGCCTTGATAAGTGGTGAACTCCTTGTAAAAAAAAAGAGATAATAAAGGGAAAGTCTATAACAGTAGGGGATATAGAACTGCCCAGTTGAGAAGTTATTGTGGCGCTTTCTCTTCTAAAATTCTGTAAAATTTGAAAACTGATGCCATCAATTATGGATTTGGTTTTTTCCGAACTCACTTCCTCATCTTCGGTGGGTTTTTTTCCACTACGTTTCGGCCGTATCATCCTTCGGCCTACTTCAGGTGTATCTCGAACTCGGGAACTGTTTTTTTTTTTTGGAATTTCGAACCCAACCCTTTATTGTTACGGGAGTACCATGTTCACGTTCCATTCAGTCCTAGTGACACATGGCCGAGGCGACTAAGACGTTGGAACAGACATTGCAAGTCTCCAAGGTGCTGAGTTCAATCCTGGGCGAAAGCAGTGGCAGTGACGACACAATGGCAGCGACAGCGATAGACGCAGCAGCAACAGCATTAAGCGGTAGCAGGAGGGACGGCCTGAATGGAACGAGAATATGGTACCCCCGTAACAATAAAGGGTTGGGTTCGAAATTCCCCCCCAAAACAGTTCCGGAGTTCGAGATACACCCGAAGAAGGCCGAAGGATGATACGGCCGAAACCTAGAGGGAAAAAAACCCACCGAAGACGAGGAAGTGAGTCCGAAAAACCAAATGAACAAATACTAACCATGAATTGCCCGTCCACGTAAGTAATCCAAAATTTGCTCACTCATTCAACATTTTCAATCCTCCCATTGTATTCTTCATCATTTCACTGACACATCATGAACTCTTATCCTCGAGTTGCTTTCTGATTTTATAAGTGGTTACTTACACTTTACTGTTCTAGCATTAATAACGCAAAAGATGTTGGCATGCCGTAAATAACGGTTCGCGATCAATTAATTGTTTATAATAGGTGTTTCGTTTCAGCAATCAATAATCAAGAATTGTTTGATATGGATAGAATGGATAGATGGATGGATGGATAAGCCCCTTAACCCTCCAGGGTCGTGAGGGAAGGATGCTGCATTATTTCATGTAGCGTGTCTTGGGCAAGAATTATCTGGGTGTGCCTATCTTCCTCTGGGTCTCTAGCGTATACAGCATGTGGTATTACGAATGATCACCCGTTTTAGTATTAACCAGGCTAAACGTTGCTTAACATTGTTGATCTAACGGGAACCGGTGTGTGAACATGATTATACTTGATAGGGTTGATATGCCGTATAACCGATTATGTTCTATTTATTTTACTCCTTTTGTACTTTATATGTAATTTGTTGTTATTCGACCTAACCCTAACCCTAAACCTTAACACTAACCCTAACACTAACCCTAACCCTAACCTCTTCTTTCTTTCTCTTTCTTATCTTTTTAACGTTTTTTTTCCTTGTTTTCTATCATATTTTTTATTCTTACACATTCTCGTTCATTGTCGTTCCTTTTTTCCCTCTTATTTTATTTTCCTCCTCTCCCTCTCATCTCTCTATTTCTTTCTCATTCTCTCTCTATTATCTTATTTACCTTTCTTTTAATTATTTCTCTCTTTTTTCCCTTTATTTTCTTCGTTTACTTTCTCCCCATTTTTACTTTTCCATCTAGTTTTTTTTATATCATTTTATTCCTCTCCATCGTCTTTTGTCTTTAATCATATCATAACAAATATTTCTTTCAACTTGTTTTCAAATCAGCTCACTGGTTATCATTGGTGTTATTGGAGTGCAAAGAGGGAGAACGTTTTAAAAGGCAAGGCATTTTACAAGAAAGAACACCTAACCCCCAGCCCTAACCTTAACCCTCATGCCAAACAATCTTTTCCTCGCAGTTCTCCCTGAGGGCTCTTCATATATTCTCACTGATATAAAGGCAACCATAACATTTATCAGAAAGGAGGAGACAACAATTGAATAATGTTTGTTGAATCGGTGTGTAAACATTCATTACAATAGACCTTAAAAAAACAACGAAAAAATTAAAATCAAATTCAATGATAAACTTTGAAAAATTAACAAAAAAAAATGTTTAAGCTTAAAAGCATTAAAAATTAAAGCATAAAACATATAATCTTTAAGGAAAAACGCAAACATTTATAGATTTTTTTATCTCTATTACTTTTGTTTAATTTAAAAAATGGTTTCGTGTTTTCCTTGGGTTGCCATTTTTTTTTTCAACAATCTTCTTTTCAAATTTTTTTTACACTCTATAAATCTAATACTTGGACACCAATTTTTCTTTTTGTCCTGAAAAGTATATTTTCACTCTAGAGAATAACATTGCGTTGTCGCAAATCGCAAGGAGACATCGCCATTGTTAAAATTTAGGTCAATCATCCTAAAAAAAAATGTAATGAGTATCATCAATTTTTTTTACCCTGCTTTTTCTATTAAATCCATTCACACACTTTTTGCAGACTCTTTTGTGTGTGTGGGGGGGGGAGAGGAACCTTATTTTTTATTTTATTGTAATTTCATGTTTTATTTAAATATCTTATCAAATATTTATATGAAACATTGTTAGTAAAATAAATCCCGTCTGGCGTTATTATGCAAATCACATATATTTCAATAACAAATTTGCTTTTAAAAGAAATATGGTCGAATTTGAAATGATCAATTTAGGCTTTTTTCTAAAATTGCACTTTAGGGGCGCAGTGAAATCAGAGACAATTGAATTTCTCAAGTATTTGTCTAATTAAAAGAAAGTAAAACCGGATTCTAATTCCAACTGCACTTTTGGGGCCCTATTACATCCCATATATTTGGAGGAGGGACGTTAAAATCTATATCTTTCAAGAGAGAATTTGATTTTTCTGACTACTCATGCAATCATAAAAAGTTAAAATCTCGCTTCAATATAAATAAAGGAATTGCCATCATAAAAAAATATTACCCACTATCTTCATTATAGTCGCTCATATTAACTTGAAGTGTGTGGAAAACCAAAAGGGCGTGTTCACCCAGGCACCAACCATCTGTATTACAAAAAAGGCTCTTAATTTTTGGTTGGTTCTATGCGACTATTTTAAAGACAAATAAAATAGAATCTAGATGGTCAGAAAAATATATATTATACTAGCAGATGAACCCGACGTAGCCCCTGTATTAAACTAACGTTAAATTCCTTTAAAAAAAATACAAATTAATAAAAGGAAAAAACTGAGACATATGCATGCGTGTATTATGTTTTTTTTCTAAACAGTCCACTTTTTGTAAGTAAAAAAACAAACATACTCGAGCTGAGATCAAAACTAAAACCTAAAGACAGTGAGTCAAGTACGATAACCATTGTGCCAGCTTGACATGCCCTTTAGAAACTTACTTATTCTTAACATAAGTAATCTGTCATATGAACAATTCCCGCATGCCGCGTCGTGAAACATTGACAAACAGATAAAATCCAATGATCCCCAAGCACTATTTTTTTTAATTGTGACCGTTTAGCAGCCCTTATTCTTACTGGATAAAAACCGATTGAAAAGTTTTTGACATGTCTGAATACCCTATATACTAAATTTCAAATCTGTAGATAAAAAAATTCACTGAGTATATAGGTTGAGAAGTGTCCTCACACGCTCACTTTTATAGATTTCTTTTAGTCTGTCTGTCTGTTTTACTTTTTCTCAAACTCTACTCGGATGATCTGGCTGGAATTTTGTACAGACCTTTGTTATAATAAGGTGCAGTAAACTAAGTATTATGCTATCCGTTTGATGCGGAGATTAATAAGGATTAGTCACCGCTATCTCACATTTACTCTAAAAGCTTCCTGGAAAACTATCAGATCAGTCTGTCTGAAATTTTGCATGGATCTTTGTTATAAGGTGCAGCAAACTAAGTATTATGATATCCGTTCAATACACAGTTAGGGATTAATAGAGCTTAATATTCAATGCAAAAATAAGCACAAATTTATTCATATTTAATCATCAATTTGGTATAAAGCGACCATTCTAATCAACGGCCTATAACTTTTGCCCGTTTTTTACGTTCTAAAACAGTTTAGTATTTTTTAAGTTAAGTAATAATCAATTCTAAATGACAGTTTTTTCGAGCTATCCTAATACAACAAGAAGATGATTTACTTAAGAATTGGATTAAATGAAAGCTTCAATAGAAATTCTGTATAGATTCTTCAGTTTGACACAAAGATTCCTGAGTTGGACACAATGCACCTAAAGAAGCTTGGAGGATACATCGGCCGAAACGTTGTGAAAATTTATTTATCTGTGCCTAAATCCAAACGTAGATTCCATGAGCAGAGCTTCTTTCTCAGAAGTGCACGACTGTGGAACTCTCTTCCGTTTGCCTGTTTCCCACCTGACTACAACTTGGATATCTTCAAGTCCAACATAAACAAATTCCTGACAAACCGCCCCCTTAAGTAAGACACTCTATCAAATCTCCAATACTAATGATTACTACAATACTATCTCATTGATTACTGTGCACGCAATAACCATTATCCCTTAATGGCCTCCTGGCCTTGATAAATGATGACGTTCATGTAAAAAAATATCAATAATGAGATCAATACGCCGAATAATCTAAATTACTCCATTGTTTATCGACTAAACTTTCTTATTCGTTGAAAACGAGAACAAATTATAACCTGCTGACTTAGCATGAGTGTGTGATGAATAGGGCTATGACAACAGAATATTCTTTTCATTGTTTGGACTCTCTAGTATATATGCGACACAGTTAGACACAGTTAATCAATCAAAAACCACATCACTTTATAAAAGCATATAAAATATCAACGGATACACACTAGAGGGTCAAAACAATGAAAAGAATATGCTGTTGTCCTAGCTCTAGTGATGAAAAACTGATTATTGGTTTATTTTGTTCTCATTTTTGCATGGTTTATTTTGTTCTCATTTTTGCATTAAATACTAACCCCTATTTATCTCTAACTGTGCATCGGATGGATATCATAATACTTAGTTAGCTGCACCTTACCATAAAAAAGTTTCATACAAAATTTCAGTCAGATCAATCGAATAATTTCTGAGAAACCATTTAGATTAAATGCGGTATTGTGGTGACTAATCCCTATTATCTCTATTAATCCCTATTAATCCTTAACCGTGCACCGAATGGATATAATTATATTTTGTTCGCTGCACGTTATCATAACAAATTTTCTACCGGATCAGCCTAGTGGATTCAGAGAAAAAGTGGTTCGGTTAGTAAACATTATATAGATTTAAAATGGCTGACATGCTTATTTGGTAAATTGAAAAGCTTCTAATTGATGAGTAGAAAGAAGCTGAGGCTTGGTTTATTATTAAGTATTAGGGTTTATTTGTGCTTCTAAACGAAATTGTTGAACATGCACCCCAATCGTATCAAAGAAAACAAAATATTATCTCGAAAATGGTGTGTTTTTAAAATCTGCACTTGAGTAAAAAAATTGTATTTGTAAAAAGTATGTTTTATTTATAATATATTTTATTTTTTGTTTATATATATATATATATATATATATATATATATATATATATTAATTTTAATTTTAGTTTTTTAATTTTTAATTTTGTTATTTATTTTTATTTAAAAAATATTCATTTATTTAGTTTTAGTTTTTAGTTTTAAAAATTATGATTTTTAATTTTAATTAATTCATGTATTTATTTTTTTATTTTTTATTGTTTATTTCAGTCAGGTATTTATTTTAATTTTTCGTTCATTTATTTATTTTTTATTTTTTATTTTGTATTTTAAATTATTTTATTACTTATTTGTATATTATATTTTAATTATTTATTGCTTTATTTATTAATTGATTGTTCTTTTTCTTATTTCTTTTTAATTTTTGATTTAAAATTTTTTAAATTTTTAATTTTCAATTTTTACATTTTTTGGTATTTTTTTTTCTTTTACTGATAATTATTACAGCGATTTGTTTCTTTTTTTCCCCTTCGCTCTTATTTCTTGCCTGCCAACCTGAAAACATAAAATAAATTCAATTAAATGAAACACTAATTTCTAGTCAATATTTATTGATCCTTCTATACGATACTGGATCATTCATCATTTTCATTTTATGATTATTATTCAAAAATTTGTCCATAAAATAAACATTACCAACAAAGGTATTAATCATTATATACCTTTTTATTCTTATTGTTATTTAATTTTGTTTGCAGTTCTCAGGATTATTGACAACAACAATAAAAAAACTGGAGTGAGGACAATAATCAAGAAATGCATTTGCTACTTTTGTTTTTCTTTCTTTTTTTTAACCCTTAACATGTCATTGTAAAGTTAGCAAATCAGATTTGGTGGGACCCAAGGGTGTTGCTTAAAGCTGATGAAACAATGAAGAATGGAAGACAAGGGTTTGGAATCCAGACTATTTTTGTTTACTTTCATCTTTTTTATTATCTTTTCTAATTCTCAAATGATTGCAAGAATTTAGGTCAAACTAATTAAAAAAAGGAGGTCTATTCTTAAGGTGTATTTATTCAATGTGTAGAATTAAGGATGCAAATGTCATGCTAAACTGAAGTGTCAAATGTGAAGTTCTTTTAAATTTAAGTGCGACGATTTAGAGCAAAATGCTCTTTTAAACAAGATTTAAGCTTGACAAATTAAAAAAAGTCTCATTTCAAATATACGTGTGAAAGACCAATAAAAATGCTAATTAAAATTTAGTGTGACAGACCAATGAAAATGCTATTTTTAATTTAGTATGACAGACCAATAAAAATGCTATTTAAAATTTAGTGTGACAGACCAATGAAAATGCTATTTAAAATTTAGTGTGATAGACCAATGAAAATTCTATTTTAAATTTAGTATGACAGACCAATAAAAATGCTATTTAAAATTTAGTGTAACAGACCAAAGAAAATGCTATTAAAAATTTAGTGTGACAGACCAATGAAAATGCTATTTAAAATTTAATATGACAGACCAATGAAAATGCTATTTAAAATTTAGTGTGACAGACAAATGAAAATATTATATCACGTTTAAGTGTGACAGACCAATATAAACTATTGTTTAGAACTTTAGTGTAACAGACCAATGGAAATGTTATTTAAAATTTAGTGTGACAAACCAAGGAAAATGCTATTTAAAATTTAGTGTGACAGATCAAAGAAAATACTATCTTACATTTAAGTGCAACAAACCAATTAGTGTGACAGACCTATGTAAATGCTATTTAAAATTTAGTGTGACAGATCAAAGAAAATACTCTCTCCAATTTAAGTGTAAAAACTAAAAATGTTACCTTAAACCTTAGTTATTTTATACTTGAAGGTGATAGACTATTGTAATGTTAACAATGAAAATTCTATTTCATATTTAAATATGACAAATCAAATTTAAATATATCAGATCAATGAAAATGTTATTTTAAATTTCAGAGTCACTGATTAAAGACAATTTTATTTCAGATGTAAGTATAACAGACCAATGAACATGATAGTTAAAATTTAAGCTTGACAGACCAGTGAAAATACTATTTCAAATTTAAATGTGACAGACCAATAAAAATGCTATTTCAAATTTAAGTGTGACAGATTAATGAAAATACTATTTAAATTTTAAGTGGCAGGCCATGGAAAATATTATTTCAAACTTACGTATGTCATGGCACCAAAAAGTTGTTTAAAAACTTCAGTTTTACAGACCAGTGTTATTTCAAACTTTTACATGGAAGACCAATGAAACACCTTTTTTTATCTTTAAACGAGGCAGAACAAATGAAAATTTATTTAATTTGAAAGTGAATAGCTGAACAATTAAGAGAGTATCTTATAACGATGACTGAATGTGAAATGTGTTGATTCTGTCTTTGTGTTTCAAATTCTGTTTCAGTTGGATGAACGGACGGACTACTCCTTATATCTCAATACGTTAAATGTTTAGAAAATACAAAAGAAAGACCAAATCAATTATGTTAGTAATTGTGGCAAATTGCATTCAAAATACAATTGATTGATGCTCCCATTCTGGTGAAACATATAGTTTTGTCTTCCTCCTACAACTCTGTCTCTGCCAAAGAGAGTCACTCGAGGAGTGTGTGTGTGTGTGAGGAGCTCATATTGGTACCAGTAGTGAGAAATAAAACACACATGCACACACACACACACACACGCACACACACACATACACACGCACACATACACACACACACACACACACAAATAGTGTTACCATTAGATTCAAAATACAATTGATTGATGCTCCCATTCTGGTGAAACATATAGTTTTGTCTTCCTCCCACAACTCTGTCTTCCAAAGAAGGTCACTCAAGGAGTGTGTGTGTGGGGGCTCATATTGGTACCAGTAATGAGAAACACACACACACACACACACACACACACACACACACAGTGTTACCATTAAATTGATAACTCATAGTCTTCCAACTTAAATGCAGCTTTTATTATTCTAACAGTGGCTATGAAAATTTATTAAAAATAAATATTTATTTTAGACATCTGTCAACACAAGAAGGCAAAGGAGATACCATTAAATGATATTCAATTACACAACTAATCACTTGAAATTTTGAAAAAAAATGGCTGTTGGATGGACAGAGGTTATGTGTGTGAGGTGGATTTGGAATGGAAACATAATTTATAAAAAACCTAATGAGGCCAGACCTTTTGGCTTTATTTTCATGTTATTTCTTTTTACAATAGGGAATTATAGTCTTTGAAAACGTACTTTAAAGAGTGTTGATTTTTGAAACCTTGTAAAATGACATCATCATCATCATCATCATCACCGAGACAATTCTGGCATAATCAAAATTGACACACTGGTTCTGGTTAGATAACTAAAGTTAAACAATGTTGAGCATGGTCAGTACCAGATGGGTGACCATTTGGGAGACCCAGGCGTTGTATATAGGAGGACATCGACATAACCCTGTAAGAACTGCAAAAGCCTAATAATGTCATCTTCCCTGACGGTGATATACAGGCGGCTGAGACTGCTTGTGAATTTCATACTTCCATGAAACTTCCTTCTTTGGAGGAAGCTGGTTCAACCCGCCTAAGATAAGTGTCGCTTGAAGTTCGGGAAGAGCTTAATCTCCGGGTTATATGTGTTTGCCTGCTTTTAAAAAAACGGACACCCAAATAAACCTATCTCTGATCATGTCATTATGTATCTGTCTTTCTCTAAAGCCATTTTGATTACACCCACCATGTATTTTTGGCCTTCCTTTGTGAAGTAAACCTACCACATATACTATTCTACATATACACACCCAAGAACCGTAAATTAATATCATTTTTTTGCGGACTGTTATCCTCATCTTGATAGTTGTTGCATCACCACTTTTCGGTCAACTAATCCTCTGACCTTCTTTACGTGGTTAACTGCGACGGGATAGGAATACTGAGTTTTGTAACTGTATCCCCATTAATTACTGCCCTCCTTAGTTGTAGTTTCATCCTATTTTGGCCAACTGATCCTCTGGCCTGCTTTGAGTAGGATTGAAACCGCTATCTTTGGACATAGCTAACCTGGAACCGTAGAGACTGAACGCCTTTATGCACTGCACTACGGACCCCAAAGGTGATACAACAACAACAACTACGGAGATGAGGATAACAATCCATAAAAATGAATACACATATTATGAAACTTAATCTCAAAAAATTCTATAAAATAAAAAAAATATATGATATATAATGCCAGCCTAAATGTTCACTTAAAACAATGACATTCATACTTATATAACTTGGAAACTCCTCTCTCTGTTTTAACTCTAATTGATATACAATGTATGATCATTATTAGTTAAAAATCAACTAAAAAATTATTTTTTCTAACCTGTAACAAAATATGAATCTTACAACATCTGGTTTAGTAGTAACAATAGTGATAGTTTTTCGTCATAAGACAAGATGACAGCCAACTAGCGAATTATTTTGGTTCTTTCTGAATTTTACCTATTACATCGTTATGCATTTTTATCTTTGAGAACGTTCTGTTTTCTTTTATTTTTTTTTATGAGTAGGAACGAAAAATCTAGCATTGACATACATATATTAGTTGTTTACCGTGAGCGAAACAGATCTATAAAATACACCAAAGTTTTTATTATGAAAGAAAAAAAATTAATAAATAAAATCTCAGACTTTGGAATCTAGCGAATTTGGTATATATATATGCTAGCAAAAATACCCGTCGTTGACTGGGTTCAAAAACAGCCTACAGAAAATGAACTCTGATTTATGAAAGTATGATAGCTTATGAAAAGGAAGGGTTGTAAATTTGGGATGAATTTTGGGGTATCAAAACCAAAGCAAAATATGATCAAAATAAAAATAAAATAGATAAACCTCATAATTTATTATACCATACCTGTTCACACTGAAACACTTCTCACAATTTTTTTGTGGGTCTATATAAAAAAAAACCTAGTTAAACTTTGTGACATATTTCCATTCTATGTAGGTCAGGTGCGAACGAACACCCCATAATTTTATTATACCATAGTTCTTCAAACTGAAACATAATTATCAAAGTATACTTACGCAGATAGATATGAAAAGTCTTTATAAAAGTTTGTGCCTATTCCCATTCTATGGATGTCAGGCACGAAAACAGACCCCCCCCCCAATTTTATTATACCATCCCTATTTAAGGTAAAACATACTTATCAAAGTATTCTTATGTACATCTATATCAAAAACACTTGTAAACGTTTTTTTTTATTTTTCAATTTTTTATTTCCGTACTTTGTGGACCAGGGGCGAACGCAGACCCCACAATTTTCATAAACCACCGTTCTGTCAGATAAAACACACCCGTTCCTGTGTCTCGATAATCTTCTTCATTATATAATCAGTTTTTTAAAATAGTCAACTATATAGGAGCTTATTCGAGACCAGACGCACACACACACACCCACATAGACATTCGGCTTTATATTATATATATATATATATATATTGCAATAGAAAAATGCGAGCATAAAAAGTAATATGGTTAAGCTTAAACACGAAAAAGTAAGGGATTAGTTGTTAAAACTGGAGGTGAAAAGGAAACTATATTCTAGTCAAAGTATAATAAATTTATAACTTAAAATATTGCAGCATCAAGAATTGATTAGATAATATTATAAATTGAATTAAAAATATTCTAAATGTTGCAATATTTTAAGTTATGAAATTATATCTTTTACTAGAATATCTTGTCCTTTTCTTTTCCAATTTAACCAACTAGTCCTTTATTTTTCCATATTTAAGCTTAACTATATTACTTTTCATACTGGCATTTTTCTATTGCTTCAAATAAATTAACTTGTTCTTTGTTTAATTTCAGTCTTATTTGTTTTACCCCCATAAACGCATATGTAATAACAATGTACGACACTCGTCTGCTTTCAATAAAATCCCTCCAAGTATCTCCCTTTCAGATTTAATTCTCTCTGTTTCACTTGTTACTTTCCTTTTCGAATTAGTAGCAACAGTGGTTGCTACGAAAACTAGTCATAAAATGCGTAGCTCACCTCCTAACACATTTTGACGATTTTGAACACCAGAAAATTCATCATAACTTTTGTTTTACTTAACGAAAATTGAAAAGGCTTTTTCACAATACAGCTGAGCAGGTGATCTATAAACTGTAATAATTGTTTGAAATTTAGTCGAAAAATGATTGAGCGGTAACGCTTTAAAGCAGTTCTAGATGACTAAAACTGCGACTTAATCCTATATTCAAACACGGTAGAGTTTGAATGATTATATATATATATATATATATATATATATATATATATATATATATATATCAAATCAAATTTTAATCATTCAATAAATTTTAAAATTTATGACGTCAAATGATTAAATTTCAAATCCAAAGATTTGTATTATTCTATGTAAGACAAAGAATACAGTTGACATATTCTAACTCCTTATCCTAATGGATTTCGATGTCTACCACCTCTTCAGATGAAAACAATATTAGCAAATAAGTATAATGGTTTACACCTTATTTGCTAAGTATTCTTAGCATTTAAATATCATAGAATAAGGGAAGTTAATGAAAAGGATATAAAAATTCACATCCAAATTGCATGGTAAAATCCGAAGCGAATGTCTTTGATAGCAGTCTGGTAAAGTGATCCAAACTGTATTTTGAGTAATCCACATCACAATGTAATGGTCCGAAGTAGGCATATTCCTGGAGCAATATTTTCCTTGTTTATATAATGAGTGCTCTATCTTGTATATCGAGCAATTTTTATTTAGTTGGGATATTACTGATAGAATATTACTGCCAATAATATTTTGTAAGACTTATAATCACAGGTTTCCATACCAGTTGAATGTTAGATAATTTTATTCTGAAGTGTATATATATATATATATATATATATATATATATATATATATATATATATATGTATGTATGTATGCTCCTAATAAATATCACGCTTTTGATCTGAAAGAACTGGTATATAGAAAACATAGAAAATATTTACAAAGGCATACATTTTCTCAAAGCTTATATGAGTGTTGTTTCAAACTCGAAAAGTTGGATAGCTTTTTTTTCTTTTTACAAGGAGGTCACCATTTATCAAGGCCCGGGAGCCACTCATGGATAAGGGTTATTGCATGTACAGTACGTTGTACGTTAGTGTTGAGATTTCATAAAGTGTCTACTTAAGGGGGCGGTTCATCAGGAATTTGTTTACGTTGGATTTGAAGACATTCAAGTTGTAGTCAGGTGGGAAAGAGGCAGACGGAACAGAGTTCCGCTGGCGTACTGTTCTAAGAAAGAAGCTGTGTTCATGGAATCTACGTTTTGATTTAGGCACAGATAGTGAGTGGGGAAAATTTTTGACAGTGACTTCAGCTAGACGGGTGTTTTTCGTAAAAGATTGGCGAGAGGGGACCAGAAATTGAAGCTCGGTCTAGCACTTGCCATGGAAATAACGGTAAAACAAAGACAGGCTCGCAACGTCTCTTCTGTGGGAGAGAGGTTGCAGGGAAGAGAAAAAGGCATCCCTCACTAAGCCACGAAGTATATTTTGTACTCTGTCAAGGGATGATAGACTATTTTTAGCAACTCCTGCCCAGATATGGCAGCAGTATTCCATCCTTTGACGTACTTGGCTTTTATATAGATAGAGAATTGTATCAGTAGTGAGATATCTTCTGGAGCGGTAGAAGGAACCCACCATATTTCTAGCGACCCTGGAAACAGACTTTATGTACGTGTTCCATTTCATATCAGGAGTAAAGCTTGTCAAAACATTGAGCTTCTGCTAGGCGAGAGCCAGCCATTACAATTGATACCAGATGGGGATCAGAGCGTTGATGGTGTAAAGATAGGAGCTTGGTTTTAGATATAGCTATAAAGACAGGCGTAGTACTATTAAAAGAGCGACATGTTCTGCCCTAGAATTTTTTCTACACCGTACCCATTATACTTAATGTACTATTGCCAGGTATTCAATGACGTATCGCTGCTAATAATAGAAAGATGAAACTTTCAAGTCATAGATGCACAAGTTCACCCATAAAAACAATGCAAATTGCAATCCCCTCTGTTCCATTCGATCGAAATAAAAATAGAATGGATTACTTTTGGAGCGTTCTAATACACACACACATTATATATATATATATATATATATATATATATATATATATATATATATATATATATATATATATATATATATATATATATATATATCCAGTCTTAAGATATTCAAAAGTAGGATCTAATGTATTCAACGAGGTTGTTTGATAGTGCTCGTTAACAAGCGCAAAATATCTTTTCTTTATTCGAAGGTAAACGGTTGCATTTGATCGCTACAAACAGCTACCTGTTTCAGTGAATGAGACTTCATTAGGCGACCTATAACTATTCGACGCTAAAGAAAAAAAGAAAAAAAAGTGAGCGTTTAAAGAAAAAGACCACAAGGTTATAAGTTGAGAGCTCTCTGAAAAAGGAGGATAAAAATGATGTCATATTTCAACCTTTTTGGAAAATCGTTCAAACATTGCCATAACCTGTATCAACGGCTGGATACATAGCCAATACAAATTTGAAATTATTAAAGCAGGGCGTATTCCACCAGAACAGTAGGTTGTGTGTGCTTTTCCTTAGATACCGAAAAGCTTTTTACTTGAACAATTTCTTCCTTCAAACTGCTATAATTTAGAATTGCCTGCCAGTTGCTTGCTCCGCTGACTGTATTAACACTTTGAAATTGAAATGTAATTCCAACAGAGATCTCTCAGCTCAAGTGCCATTATCAAGCACCTGTACAAATGTAAGTTCCTTTTATACATGATTTACAGTTTCCTCTGTTTTTTTACGGGACGGCTTGATTGAAGGAATTCTTTATTTTGACAATTTTGAAGTATAATAAGTAAGAAAAATATTACGTTTCTAAATTTTTGAGATGAGGATTGATAACTTCGGTATTTTGGATTATTAGGACTACTGGTCTCATGTAGAATGTTATTTTAATAACATTTCGGCTGATGTGAGCACAGGCCTTCTTCGTAACATATAGTAACCCTTCACGTCAATGTATAACTATTCTTGTTTGGTATGACCAAGAGTAAAAATAGACATGAAAAAAGAAAAAAACTACTCAGTTAACGTAGATAAGTACTTCAGGTAGTATGCTTCTATTAGAGATACTAAGAGTTTCCGAATTTATAAAGTGTCTGCTGCAGTTGCAATATCAATAGTTTCTTGATTGTCAAGGGTATTTTTATCGTAAAGAGTAACGGACAGTAGAATCCGACTTTACGTGGACTTCCTACATTTTGATAAATGCAATGGACATACAGAATAATCAAAAGGCCGGCATTTAAACCAGAATCATCAGAACTGTGGAATTTAGCTCGAGGAATAAATGAGTCTTTTTTATTCAACGTTTTATAAATGGTTGCTTTGAAGAAAGGGGAGAAAGGGGCGAAAAAAAGAGAAATTATCTTTGCTGCATCTTTAAAAGAATTGTGATGATGGCATTTTCCCCCCGCCAGAATGCATCGGTACTAACAAGGTGTTATCAGTGCTGATTTCAGGTCGTCATAAAAAAACACAAAATGAATAAATACTCAAAGAAGGCATCAAAAATGGACAAACATTTGTTGAGACCATTTATTGGGTAAAAAATGCTGAGAATTGGGTATTTCATTTCTATTAAGTGGTCATGTGCTAAAAAGATAAGAAACATTAAAAAGAAACTTTTGGAAAATAAAAGGACCATTGAAGTGGAAGTATTATCGTTGCAATACTGGCTAACGGAATAACTCCTTGTTTTACGAATTTTTTTAGATAAGTATTGATTTTTTAATAATATTATATTATTAATATTAAATATAATATTTGTTTGAACTACTGTTCTTATATTAAATTTTCGGCCTGTGTAACCTGCGATCTTCTTCATAATAGGCTTAGTCTAGTATTTAATAGAGTAGGGGACTTATTAATTATTACTAGTAGATTAGATTATCATCAAGAACAATAATTATATATATATATGTATATATATATATATAACCTGCGATCTTCTTCATAATAGGCTTAGTCTAGTATTTAATACAGTAGGGGACTTATTAATTATTACTAGTAGATTAGAATATCATCAAGAACAATAATTATATATATATATATATATATATATATATATATATATATATATATATATATATATATATATATATAGCGCGTAATGGTGAGAAGCCTTGACTCTCATTTGAGTGGTCGGGTTTCGATCTTGGCTTGAGGTAGCTGCCTGTCTAGCCGCACTGATGAGCTGGGAAACAGCGAAACAGTACTGTATGTATATGTATATATATATATATATATATATATATATATATATATATATATACTGGACTACCGGTGACCCGTTGGGTCAGTATATGTTATAGCTATCTATGGAAAATTGAAGATATAGAATTAATGTATAAAAGTGCAAGTGAATATACAGAATTAATGTGTAAACGCGCAAAAATTGAATGCACGTACGAAAACTAAAAGGAATGCATTGGAAAGTTAAGGTCTTAATATCATTAAATGAAAATGTCTTTATATAAGAGTGGTGTAATCCGTTGAAAAATGTTTGTTTTTTAAATCAAAAAGAAAAAATACAAGGAGGGAATGTGATTTCTTAGTAGGAGGAAAACTACGCTGGGTTGGGTCGTAAAAAGATTTTAATATTTTTTTTTAAATATGTAAATTGATCAAGTATTATTTTTTTTACACAAGAAAAACATATTTGCGTTGTTTTTTGTTTGAAATGAAAAATACAAACAAGATCATCGTAAATAAATAATTTTGGACAAGAAAAACGTAGTTTTTAAAAATCAAATTCTAGTTTTAATCAGGACAAGTTGGGCAAAGAAAATATTTAAAAAAATTATGTAGGTGCACCTGAACAATCAACACCCCCTTACAATTTTTTGTCTTCGTCTTTTTTCAACTATTTCTGCAGATTATTGGACACTAAGCTACCAGATAATAATTAAAAAAAATGAAAAAAAGATTCTTAAAGATTTGTAAATTGAAGAGGGATATGGTTAAATGATAAGGAAAATGAGATTCATAGGAAAAGAGTAATCTTCAAATGACAGAAAGGAAAACAGAATGATCTCAAAGAGTTGGGTGGTTGAAATTAGAGTTTAATAAAAATCATTGTGTTTTTAGAAATAGGAAGACTTCGCTTGCTGGCTCGAAACATGATACATCAGCCCTTCGAAATAGTAAAGTGAAAAAAAACCCCCCGACTTTCCTCCTCCGACTAAGAAAGTTAATCGAAGAGTTTGATTTCAGTTGAATTCTGCATCCAGAAAATTTTTTTTTTTGAAATCCGAGAAAATCCCCGAATTTAACTAATAAATTTGTGTGTACAAAATGTATCCAAAATGATTTTATGCTATAATTATTTTTCTTCATAAGAAATGATTTCCAGAGTTATTTTTAGTTGCATATTGCTTTGATAGTAACCCAGTTGATTTCAAATCTACCCCGAACCCGACGCCAAGTTGCACCTGAGGAAAGCAGCATGCCAGCCATTCACCGGAGCACCTAGCAAGGATGAACTACACCGCGGCATCTGGTAACGAACGACGAGCCGAAAATAAGTGTTGCCAGACAGACTTAAGGTCGTGCACGTTTTGCATGCCCAGAGTATCAAAACAGAAATTTCCAATAACCAGTAAGCGTCTGCTTAATTGCATCTATGATCCCATGAGCTGGGATTCGACGGACGCGACCAGAGAGTATATCACAGAAGGCAGGGAGTATGTGATGAATGATGAGATGCGTGAGAGGAGTAACGAATTCAGAACACCTGAGTTAATTGGCCAAATAAAGTATTTTTTGGATAAAGACAGTTGTGTCTTTAGAGAAAATAAATGCACAGTTTGATGTCAGTGTGGGAACTGTACACACAATTATGCCCGAAGAAATGAAGATGTGGACAATTTTTGCAAATTTAGTCCACAACTCCATCATTGTCACAGAAGATTTGACCAAGTTTGGCATCAAGACAGTTTCTCACCTTCCCTATAGTCTAGATCTTGTTACCTGCGACTTTTTATTATTCCCTAAGCTCAAGGAAGACTTTAGAAACTGTCGCTATGAGATAATTGAGGAGATGAAAGAGGCTGTTATGGTGGGGGGGTCATTGATACGCTCACATAAAAGGACTTCCAGAATTTGGCGGAACAGTAAAAGCTCATTGCAGCCAAAGGAGATTACTCCGAAAGGGACAAGTGTTTTCTATGTGTACAATCAATAAAGGTGCCCATACTTAAAAGTCATCTTACTGACGACACCGCATATATTTATGTGCATGTGTTTTCAATAATATATATATATATATATATATATATATATATATATATTTATATATCAGTATATATATATATTGACTTATTGATAGATTAACATTTTTGTAAATTACTTCAACCTGATGTCGCCTTTAATTCCCACTCCTCTGTTAATGTGTCTTACCAAATTTGCACGAGGGGGAGAAGCAGATGAGCATCTGCTTTAAATTGGTAAGACCAATTATTAAGAACGACATCGGCAAGACGTGGAAATCAAATTAAAGACTCGTCATCAAGTTAGAATCATCCATTTTCGCAGATCATGACCGGAATTTGATCATATTGAAAATTTGCTCCATAACTCCGGAATTAAAGTCTTTTTTGTCGCCTTTTTTTCCTTGTACTTAGTCACGTTATGTTTTATATATTTTGTATTGCATATTACGAATGAATACGGGTCTAAAAAACAAAGATAAATACAGCAAGAATGGAAACATTCTTTCGAAGGTATTTTTTAAAACTTTAAAATCGAAAACCCAAGTAAAAAAAAAAAAGCCGTTGTATCGAAAACCCAAGTAAAAAAAAGTCGTTGTAAGTTACAGGTAACGTGCAGATATATTTTATTATTATTATTATTTTTTTTTTGAAGTTGTGTTTTTAAACTTCGATTTAAAATTTTCTGGGTAGAATACAGTTTCTCAAAGACAAGAGACATTCTACGTTAGTATAAATAACCATTTTTTAAAATTTAAAATAAAAAAAGAAGCTTAAAAATTCTGTATAAGGATAAAATACGATGTAACGTGCTGTTGTGACTTCTAGAGACTGAAGGTTCAATCTTCCGTGTAGGTAATACTGAAAATACAACCGCGAATCAATTAAGACTTCTACGTTGTCATGGCCGACAGAACGAGAACATGCTACCCCTGTGGATTAAAGAAATTAGAAATTCTTGAGTTTGATAGAAAGATTCCCGTGTTTCACAGAATCTGTCAAGAGTTCCACAAGATACACCTGAAGGTCAGAGTTTACATGGGCCACAATGTCATGAGAACACTTGAGATGAAAGCAGGTGTCCTAGTAATATAAATAATCGAAATTATCAATCCTTTTCTAAAGAGTTCAGAAACATAACATTCCAGTATTACACTCCCAAGTTATCAAAGAATAAAGAATTATTTCAATAATTTCCATGACAACCAGAAGACACTGCAAATCACGTGTAAAAGAACCTCACTAAAACAAAACAAAAATAGTAATTTTTACTAATATGAAACACCATCCACTTCTCTAGAAACGGTTTTCCACCCGAAATATTTAAAATCGAAGCTAGGAAAATTAATAAAATATATTTGCATTTTATCTATGGCTTATAACCGCTTCTGGATTGATTTTCAAATTTCAAAAGAAATACAGTAAACACAAAGAGAATATTAAACGACTGCAAAATCGTATTGTTGTATTTGCGCTAAAGTTAACGGTTTTTTTCTTAATTCCTTAAATAGAGTTCAACTTTACTTTCTTAAAGGCGCTTTATAGCTTACTCATATTTATATATTATATATTTTTAGAACCGCTGGATTCGGCATTAAAAATTAGGATCAAAATACAGTACACATGTATATAATCAAATAATATTACAGATAACACTGTGAGGCGGAGCAAATACCGTAACAATGGTTAGGAAATACATCGTATTCCACATCGTAATCTGAAAAAAACGTAAGCTAGGGCCGCTGCACCCTGGGGTCCTACTGTATGAAATAATTAGCGAACAAGCAAACATATAAGTAATAAATAACCCCAATGCAGAGATCCTCACCAATAACATGGAATTGGAAGCGACTTTTCTATGTACGAAGAGGAATAATGTGATTTTTGAAAAAAATTTTCTGGAGAATAGGGTTTTCATATATTTCTTATGCACCTGACGCCGGATTCTTTTATGCCGTTAGAACCCTTTTCAATATAATCACTCATTCGCTGCCTTTTGTTAACTTTTTTAGTGCCAGGTTTGGCTCGCCTGCGTCGAATTTTTTGTTTATACCAATTCTTGTACAAATATCAACCATTTCCAATCATTAGACTCTATTCAGCAAGTTATCCATCGTTGAAATGTTTCTTGACTAGTGATGCAAATGCTAAAGAGTCCTTATCATTTTTCTTGATTAAATTAAGGCATTTTCACCATTTATGAAATAGCGACCTTTTGGAGCTGAACAGTTCTGTTAAGAGTTTTATGGTTTCAGAAAAGGTCAAATCACACGTTTTCCGCAAAAAAATGTAATCCATGAATTTGTTGTGTGCTGTGGATCCCAGTTTTCGAAACAATAAGCGGACCTTTTTTAAAGTCCACATAATCGGAACAATCATTGCTCTACAAGCCCTCATACATTCTAAAGTATGAAGTGACGTCTTGTTTTGGCCTGGGACGTAAACGAAATTGACAATAGCGTCCCATCCTGTGCTTTGTAAGACTGCTGTGTTATTTTCGGTGAATTGCTCTTTGTTTATTAACGTTTATAAAAATAAGTCGGTTTTCTCTTGTTCCTGTAGCATTTTTGAAAATTTCCATCCATTTTCTGTTGTTCCATCTGATTCTTGACAAATGTAGTCCGTCTACATTTTTGTTATTTCCGTTGTCTTTCTTCGTTTTTTTTATTTTGTTTTTACTGAAAATACAGTTGTGCCAGAATTGATATTAAGTCTTCATTGACTTGTTTTTATCTTTTAAGCAAGGGGAAAAATAGATATGGCTTTGAGCATGTGAAAAATAATTTATTTTCTACGTAACTTTTTTTCTTAAAGATCAACACAATCTAGACCTGAACTTGAACGAGAGAAAAATACATTCCTCTCCCCCCCACTCTCTCTTAATTACAGATTACTATTGTTTTCTTGGAGGAAAAAGGTTTAAATCAAGTTCTATTTATCAAAGCATTTAGTTTTCTCTTTGTGATAAAACATACACGTAATAAAACGAAATCGTCTAAAGGGACTTTGTAGTTCAACAATTAAAATCAACTTACAGATTTTACATTTACATATATAACATTTTACCCGTTGAGCAATCTTATTGTCTTTTTCTTTTAGTTGGATGAATTGAGAGTTAGTACTGCAAATTGAAAATTGGTGTGACGAATAGAATCTTGAATCGTGAATCTTTCAGAGTCAGTGACTGAATTTAGAATTGGTGTAGTGAATTGAGACTTCTAATGAAACTGTCATACGAAGTGAGAGTTCAGTTCAACTTTGAAAGTTGCCGCGGCCAATTGAAAATTAGGGTAGTGAATTGAAAATTGGTGCGACAAACTGAGAGGTCATTGCAACTTTCAGAATTGGTGCGACAAACTGAGAGGTCATTGAAATTTCAGAATTGGTGCGACAAACTGAGAGGTCATTGCAACTTTCAGAATTGGTGCGACAAACTGAGAGGTCATTGCAACTTTCAGAATTGGTGCGACAAACAGAGAGGTCATTGCAAATTTCAGAATTGGTGCGATAAACTGAGAGGTCATTGCAACTTTCAGAATTGGTGCAGCGAACTGAAAGTTGGTATGGTGAATTGAGAGATGGTACTGCGAATTGAACATTGGTGTAGCGAATTGAGAGTTCTACCACAACCTTCAGAGTAATTGCGGCGAATTGAGAGTTTAGTACAACTTCCAGGGTTGCTTTCTGATACTTAATATGTTTAGTCATCTGGGTTGTGCGGTGCCATCTGTCTGATTATTCGCTGTTATTATGTTTGAGGACTATTGGCTCGTTCGAATACTTTGTCGCAAGTTGATGTTGTTGAGGGGGGGTAATTTGAATAAAGCTTTGTTATTTAGAATATTTTGTCGCCAGTTATTGTGACCCTAGGAAAAAGCCATAAAGAAAGACACGAACAATATGTTTAGGTTTGTACAAGAAAGTGAATTCAAAGGAAGCTTGTTGGTGTTTTCCGACTTAAGTTAGTCTTGAATTGTGTCGCGGTTATTCTCAATATTTACTTCTCTCTCGCAGTGAAAGGATGCAACGCAAGGTCAGAATGTTGGAAATGGGCCAAACGCCATAAGAAGAGAAGCACTATAACGCTGTAAAAATAAGTTTGAGTAGTCCCATCGACATTCCCCGGTAAGGTCGCCTCCGTGAACAAGCGATAAACGTGCAAGACTTGGAAGGGTAAACCTCCTAGGGTTGTCAACAACATTATTATCAGCCCGACAGCAAAAAAAAAAAAAAAGGCTGCCGAAATGGCCTAGTTTCTGTTCGACATCAGGTTCGCGATAATTCCCAACGAAAGCATTCACTCTCGGAGATTTTATAATAATTAGACGAATCCATTACGAGTGAATGATTAAATCCTTATAACAGACTGTTTACTGTGAACGCTCGCCGGCATGACATTCATAGATATATGTTTTTTCCATCCATGTATTGATTGCAAATGGCCTGGGGGGAAGGGTAGCTTTGTGACAGAGTTCGAATCTTTTAACCAGCAGTAATTATCACTTCTTACACTAATGATTGCATAATCATGAAACACTAGTGCCTGTACGTTTAACATAATTGTTTATATCTACATAAAATATAAAGCTATTAAAAATATATGATATACAAATATATAAATAAACTATAAAGGGTCTTTAAGTTGAACCCTATTTAGGGAAATAAGAAAAAAGCTGTCACCTTTAACATTCCGACTCTGCAATCGTTGAATACTTTCTCCGTGTTTACTCTTAATGACCGCTGACATGCTATTCAGAGATATTAATTTCCTTTCATTTTGTGTTCATTGTCGGTGGTCTGGAGGAAAGGCGGTAGTGTACAAAATTAGGGGTACTTCGTTATTGGGTTCGAACCTCCTGACCAGCAGTAATCAACACTAATCAATTTTACACTGATGATTGCAGAAGCATGAAACGTTAGTGTCTGTGGGTATAACAATTGGTAATATTTATTTGAAAAGGATTATACGTGTGTGTATACGTGTATTAAAATATGAAATAGCTATTTGACGAAATTCAATATTTAAGAACTAACACTGCTAAGAAGAAGCCAGTGTGCTTTCTAAGCCAGATGAAATTGCAATAAAGAAAAGATAACGATCCTAATAAAGACAATGTGAAACCATGCAAAAAGTAATTGTAGCATTTATGTAATCTAATTATGAAAAATTGTTTTAATGCGATTTTATTCAATAATAAAACATTAATCAATTTAACAATTTCATAATGGTAGAAAAATGTTTGTTTTTTTTCTTATTTTTTGTCTTATACATCTTGGTCTGTCTGCTGTTTACAGTTAAAATTCTCATTTTCGGTTCAAGTAAAACAAAAGAAAAAAGAAAATACCTCTCAAAATTTTCTATCGACTGCTGCAACTAAGCGGCCAGAATTGCCGATAAAATCTCTCATTAAAATGGAAATAAAAATAAAATAAAAAAATGCTTCTTGCGATAAAATCTCTTGTTTCTTGCGCGTCGAATTTGATTGGGATTATTTAAATCGGCAATGCCGCGTGCTTTTCAATCAAATCGTTTCTTATCAAAGATATCAATTTGCCAACAAAAGCCATGTTTTCACAGATTGCTTTTACCCTTTCTTACTTTTCGTGAAATTCTGCCATTGTGTTAGATGAAATGCGATCGCTTTAATTTCACTCATTTCCGACTGAATCGATAGTCAATAAAATTTCAGGCATTAAGAAAGAAAAACAAATACAAATTCAGTTAAATTCTGCAGAGGCAATCTTCTCAGTTGATAGAAATTTCAGGATAGTAACTTCGTTTTTTTTTGTTTTTTTTTACACGGTGGTCACCACTTAGCAAGGCCCGGAAGCCACTCAGGGATAAGGGTTATTGCAAGTATAGTACGTTAGTGTGGAGATTTAATGAAGTGTTTACTTAAGAGGGCGGTTCATTAGGAATTTGTTAACGTTGGATTTGAAGACATCCAAGTTGTAGTCAGGTGGGAAGCAGGCAGACGGAACAGAGTTCCACAGGCGTGCAGTTCTAAGAAAGAAGCTTTGTACATGGAATCTACGTTTTGATTTAGGCACAGATAAAGAGTGGGGGAAATTTTTCACAGTGGATTCGGCTAGACGGATTTGAATCCATCGGACTACTGTTCGCATTTTAAGTGTTATTTTCACGGCGTTTCGGTCATATGTATCTTCTCGAACTTTAGAACCTTGCTCTCGAATTCAGCAAGGACCCGTGGCGTAGTGGATAAAGTACTTGGTAAAATTTTGGTATAAAATACACTCTTCTGGAGGTTGGTAGTTTAATCCTTAGTGTGGGCGACACTCGAAATTACGTAGGATTTCTGCACAGTCATGACTAAGGTTTTGACAACAGCATATTCTTTTCATTGTGTTGACTCGCGAGTATAAACCCGACACAGTTAGACACAATTAATCAACCGAGAACTACATCACTCTTAATAAAATAAAAAAAAACATATAAGATGTCAATAGATATATACCTGTGAATCAAAACAAGGAAAACAAGGCCGATAGCCATTAGTCACGTGCTCTCCTGTAATGAATGAATGCGTTAATGTAGGATTGACATGAAATTCTTAAAGATAAACTAAAATGACCGAAAAATGGGCTGAAACGACTTAAATAAATAAAAAGTAAATGACTTAGAATGACTTTAATGAACTTAAGGATGAATTGAATGACCTTAAGATTTACTTGAATGCTTAAAAAATAATTGGAATCCTTCAAAAACAACTTGAATAATCTGGAGAATTACTTGAATGGCTTTGAGACTGACTGGTTGTAAAGTGGGTGATCATTTTACATTAAATTAATACAGAAAAGTGATCCCCCACTTTATATCACAAAAATTATTTGATTTAGGGAAATGAAACGTTATTTTCTTATTCAAGAACCCCGAAAACCAATAAATAGTGGTATAATAAACATAAGAAGAAATAAAAAGTACATGTGTTATGATCGACTGAGCGATTATAGAGTTACTTGCACATGACTAAAAAATCTATTCGGTGGTAGGTATTTAAAAAAAATATTCTCCGTCGGTCGGTCCGTCCGTCCGAACACATTAACTTTTTAGTTACAAACAAGTGCAGAATCGGTTAAAAACAGATACTACACTTTGATCTTAGCCATATGGCCAAGGAAAAGTTACATTTTGGGCAGGTTTCAGAACAGTCTAATGGATAGGTAAAAATTTATGGTGCAAAAAGTGTCATTATTTTCAATTTTGGTACATTTTTGACCCCTTATGAGCCCCTTGGAATGCTGAATACCAGTGACAATGGACAAACTATGCAGTTTTACACCGTAACACATGTATATTTGAATTCAGCACCAAGGAAAAGCACTATATAGATATACATATCAAGTTTTTTTATTGAGAAATATGAAAAGGGCATATTTAGCAATAAAAGTCCCCGGGGGACGCAAAGCAGAATTTTGCTAGGGTCAGCCATACTGAATTTATATTAAAAACAATGCCCTCCACAGAAAAATCTAATGGATAGGTCAAAATTTATGGGGCAAAAAGTGTCATTTTTTGCAATTTTTTACCCTTTTTGAGCCCCTGCGGGCAAAAAAGGATGTTTCGAAAAAAAAAAAAAAATTTTTTTACTATGCACATTTATATATTAAAATATTATTTGTGACAAAATTTCAGGAAAAACTAATGGACGGTTATCCATCAATCATCTTGACTATCGGACAGACAGACCCATTGAAAACATAGGTCCCTCTCTGATAAATCGGGGGACAAAAATATTACTCCATACCTCTTGCTTAAAAAAAAAAAAAAATGTAAATGTGTTACCGACCGACCGATGGACTGACTTGAATGCGACTAAAAATGTCTTAGCATGGAAGGGTTTCCCCTTCCATTGCCAAGCAAAAGTTACAAATGTAAGTGCAGCATCTATTAAGAACAGATACAACACTTTGATCTTAGCTATGTGGCCAAGGAAAAGTTACAAACATAAGTACAACATGTAGTAAGAACAGATACTACATTTTGATCTTGGTCAAAAGGCCAAGAAAAGGGTATTTATTTGCTCCCTTACCGAGCAAATTAGGCACAAGGCCGATTTTTAATGTGAGGAGTGAAGGGGAAATGGGAACAAACTCCCCGGGGAGTAGGGGAGCTGGATAGTTATAATTGGTATGAAGAGTTGCTCCTACATTGACCAAGGTCTTATATGTGAGGCTGCCCCCACATATGGTGTTTGCGTGCAGTATCTGCCGGAACAGATGGTATTTATTTGCTCCCCCACCGAACAAATTAGGCACAAGGCCGATTTTTAATGTGAGGAGTGAAGGGGAAATGGGGATTAACTCCCCGGGGAGTAGGGGAGCTTGATAGTGACAATTGGTATGAAGGGTTGCCCCTACATTGACCAAGGTCTTATATGTGAGGTTGCCCACACATATGGTCTTTGCTTGCAGTATCTGCCGGAACAGATGGTATTTATTTGCTCCCTCACCGAGCAAATTAGGCACAAGGCCAATTTTTAATGTGAGGAGTGAAGGGAGGGGGAAGGGAAAAAGGGGACCAGCTCCCGAGAGGTGGGAAATGGGAGCTGGTTAAAGGTCAGGTATGTGGGTTGCCCCCACATCTGGTCTCTGCTTGCAGTATCTGCCGGAACAGATTGTATTTATTTGCTCCCCCACTGAGCAAATTAGGCACAAGGCCGATTTTTAATGTGAGGAGTGAAGGGGAAATGGGGACCAGCTCCCCGGGGAGTAGGGGAGCTGGATAGTGACAATTGGTATGAAGGGTTGCCCCTACATTGACCAAGGTCTTATATGTGAGGTTGCCCACACATCTGGTCTTTGCTTGCAGTATCTGCCGGAACAGATGGTATTTATTTGCTCCCCCACTGAGCAAATTAGGCACAAGGCCGATTTTGAATGTGAGGAGTGAAGGGGAAATGGGGACCAACTCCCCGGGGAGTAGGGGAGCTGGATAGTGACAATTGGTATGAAGGGTTGCCCCTACATTGACCAAGGTCTTATATGTGGGGTCGCTCCCACATATGGTCTTTCCTTGCTATATCTGCCGGAACAGATACTACACTTTGATCTTGTTTGTATATTTTATTGAGAAAGAAAAAATTGAACATAAAAAACGTACAAAAAATTCAATTCAACAAAATTAGGCACAAACCCTACAAGAAATTGGGAGGGGGAGGGTACAGGGTCTTTTTGACTATGTAACAGATGAGACTTTGAAGTCTTACTCTTGACTGGCAACATTTACCAAAATACCTCAATCACTCTGTGGATCCTAATCTAACTAATAACCCCAGCGTTCAATGTAAAATTTAACTATGTACAATTTGTATATTCATTTCTGTATGTTGTGTGTGCATTTTTTTTTTTTTTGTGTGTGTGTATGTGTGAGAAAATAAAGTTCGATTTCATTAGAAAGAGTTCTTGAATTAATTGGCATAAAATGTTCGTGGAGTGGGAAAAAACTAATGAAAATGTTCATTTCAAAAATAAGGAAAAAACTACTAATGTGTTGTTAGTAAGACCCCTCTGTACTATTCTATGTGGCTAGATCCCCCACTGTTTTCCGGGGAACCGAAAACAAGCAGAGCATCCCTAATGGGGTTTGGGGAAGTCGCCTTAATGGAGGAGGGAGAAAATAAAGCAACGGATGGAGAGGGTAGGAAGGTGACCTCTGAGTAGGGGGATGACCGGGGGCATCAGAACATAAAGATGAGGAGCAGGGGGGTTGGGCAGACTCAGAGGTTCTCTAATACCAAAAAATAAAATCAGGAACAGGATCTCATTTGTACCACCAGTCAAGAGTTACTTTACTGAACTTATAATGCTAACCTAGGCGGGATGGGTTCCGTAGGACCCAGCACCGCCCATGCCATGCCTAAGGAGGGAACACGTATTGAAACTTGGCTCCTCAACGGATCCACAAACTAGTGCTGTGCACCCACCTCTTGTCAAATTCCACTCTAGGCAACCTCTTCCAATCGCATCTGATCTTTACTTTAAGCAAATGTTTAAAGTAAACGATCAGATCCCGATCAGGAACAGATGTCCCTTCGTGGACCAACTTGAGGCGCGCGATCCAAATGGTCATGCGCGCTACTGCTAGGATCGCCAGGAAAACCAAACTTTCCTCCCTGGGGAACGGCGGCTCCATGTTGTACACAAAAGTTCCTACGTCGAGATCGAGCAGACACTCGGCATCGATGCGAGCTGTTACCCCCTCGACGTACTTTAATAGGGGCTGTATCCGGCTGCAACTAAAAAACGCGTGCTCGATTGTTTCGGGCTCGCATTCGTCACAGCACGGACAGAAGCGACTGGTATGTTCTTTATACCGGAAAAGTACGTCGAAGAGGGGCAGCGCATTTCGGACCAGTCGCCAAGTCAGGGAGAATTCCGAGTTATTCAGAACCTCCCGTCCCGGCGCCCAACACCATTGAGAACGAACAACCTCCATCGACCATCCCATCCGCCTACAAAGTGGATCCTTCGCGGTCCCCTCCACTAAATCCCGATACAGTTTCTTCCTTGGCTGATCGAGGACATTGGTCCCCGGCAAAGCTCTAAGAGCGGTTCGGCATTCGGAGAAGAACTTGGACTCCCCCTTCGGTCTACGACGACCTTCTACCGAAGGGTTGGGTTTGAGATTGGGAAACGAGTTCTCAACCACAGGGACCCAAGGAGCGTCCTCTTCAAGCGAACGACCCAGGAAAGCCAATCTCTCGGCGTTTCTATGACACAAGAGACTGGGCTGACCCAGGCCTCCCTCGCTCGGACTTTGAACACAGACCTCTCTGCAGACATAATGCTTACCCTCGTTCCACAAAAGTGAATCGAGGCACCCTTGTAAGCGGGTTAGTCGTTCTGCAGGGAGAGGAAGTACAGACAAACGGTAAAGGATGAGCGGAAAGACGTATGTAGCACACGCCTCCGCCTGACCCTTCAAGGACAATTTCCTTCCAATCCAAGTCTTTACTGACGATTTGACCTTAGACTGTACTTCCGACCAATTCTTTTCCAGCTGAAGTCCTGGTCCAAACCAGACACCGAGAATGTGGACCGGTCCATTGGTCCAGCTGAAAATACCTGGAAGCGAGTTTACCCCGGTCCAGGCCCCCAACCGCAGGCCAACAGACTTGCTACGGTTGAAGATGGCCCCTGTTACTTCTTCGTATCGAGCGAGCGCCTCGACCACCGCTTGAACGTCCGTGAGGCAAGACACGAACACGGTGACGTCATCGGCGAACGCGGAAACCCTGGCTTGTGTGCCTCCAGGGAGAGCTATTCCGCGCAGGACTGGTGTAGCCGCCTCATCCCTTAACTTGCGAAGGAGGGGTTCCAACGCCAGGACATACAACAGAGGCGACAGCGGACAACCCTGTCGCACCGACCGAGAGACAGCGAATGACTCCGACAGCTTACCGTTGATCTGCACCGCTACCGTCGGCCTGTCATACAGAACAAAGATCCACTTGCGGAAGTCCGGATTAAATCCGGCGGCCTCTAGCACAGATCCTAGGAACCGATGGTCGACCCTATCGAATGCCTTGGACTGATCCAAACTGATCAGCGCGGCTTCGGCGTCGTCTTCTGTCCCCTCTATGATCGAGCGTATCAAGTGCAAATTGTCTTGAATCGATCTCCCCTTCACAGCATAAGTCTGGTCCGGTTGATGACAACCTGCAAGCGATTCGCAAGAATCTTTGCCAAAATCTTTAACTCTGTGTTTAGCAGAGTCAAGGGCCTAAAATCATCAAAGTTTTCCCTCCCACCATGCCGTTGACCTTTCCTCAGCAATGTGATCACACCCTTGGTCACCTGTCCAGGGATGGAACCCTGGGCAAACCAATGGTTGAACATATCCTTCAGAATAGGGACCAACATGGGCGACAGCCTCAAGTAAAACTCGTAGGGTAAGCCCCGGGGATTTGTTATAGCCGACCTGCTTCAACGCAGTAATGACCTCATGTTCAGTAATAACACCATCACAGCTAGTCGCCCGAGCCGCCGTGAGGCGGGGCGAGTCAGCCAAATAGCTGCCAAACTCATCAACCCTGAGTCCGGGTAGTTGGGTGAAGCGCACCGATAGATGCTCCCGAAACCCCTCGCAGATCTCCCGAGTCGATACTAAGGGGTGTCCTTCCAGGTTATGTACTTTACGAATGTACCCATCTGAACCGCGCCTTAAAGCAGCCTTACGCTCAACAGCGTCAACATTCACAGCCTCGTTAGAAACTTTCTTTAACCTAGCCCTAACTACTTGACCTTCATACCGCTCGCTAGCCAAGCGGTTGAGATCTTGTTTAGCTAGTGCTAACTCTAGGGGGTCCCCCCCTCCACCGCCCGGGTCAGCTTATCCTCTAAACGCTTCTTTGCCTTAACCTTATCTATCGCGAGGCGTTGGCTATACTGGACAGAGAAGCGCCTAATTTTGGCCTTGAGACTAACCCACCACTTACTCCCTGTAACCGCCCCCACTAAAGCCCGCTGAATTCTTGGCTAAAAGGCCAAGAAAAGCTTAGAAAACTAAGAACAGCATCTATTAATAACAGACTTTTGATCTTAATCAAAAAGTCCAAGCACAAAACTGTTATGGACAGACCGACGGACCGACCGACGGACCGAGGAGTGACTTATAGAGTCGCTTGCACGCGACTAAAAATATGCTGTTGTCATAGCCCTAGTTATGACTAACGGAACGTGTACATGCTACTTCCGTGGATTAAAATGAAGGTTCTAATTTAAATTCTGTGCAGATTCCCGAGTGTAAGAGAAAGATTCCCGAACTTAAAAGAAAACTTCCCGAGTTTTACAAGATACACTTAAAGAAGCTGTATCTTGTATCAGTTCTTATCTCCAAATTTTAGAACAGAAACTTCGTTCATGAAATTAGGTGTGCTTAATGGAATTCTTTCTATGATGTAGATTTCGTGTCTGAAATCAGCTCTTAGAATAATGTTTCCCAGAATAATGTTTCCCAGAATAATGTTTCTTAGAATAATGTTTCTTAGAATAGCGTTTCTGAATTTTTAGATTAGGGTTGATAATATGTATTATTTGGATTCGTCAGGCTACATCTTCTCATCTTAATATAAGCCATATCAATTTTCAGATATATCTTTTCGAACTCGAGTACCTTTCTGTCGAACTCAGAAAGGATTCGATGCATAGTGGATGAAGTATTTGGTCAAGTTTCTGCTGTTTGATATTTCAGTCCTCAGTGCAGACGACACTCAAAACACAATTGCGAATTACTTAGGACCTTTACCCAGTCCTGGCTGATGGAACGAGAGCATGCTACCCTTGTGAATTTCAATAACGTGTTCCGTTCGCAATTCTGTGCAGATTCCTGAGTTTGACAGAAAGATTCCCAAGTTCGAGAGGAAAGTTCCAGGGATTGACAGAAAGTTTCCCAATTTTAACAAAAAAGTTCCTAAGTTCAACAAGATGTTCCTGAAGATAGTGTCCTTGTATCAAATCTCAATCCTTCAGATCACTTCATGAGATAACGGAATTCTTTCTATAATGTAGAGTTTCATGTTTGAAATCAGCTCTTAGAATAATATTTCTGATTTTTTTAGATGGAGATCGATAATTCGTATTATTTGGATTATTCGGACTGCTGTTCTCATCTTCAGTGCTATTTTCACAATGTTTTAGTCGATGAAATCTTCGACCTTCTTCAGATGTATCTTTCCAGATTCGGCAATAGTTCTGTTGTACTTGGAAATCTGCAGAGAATTGTGAACGGAAGCTTTTATTTAATCCACGAGGGGTAGGATACTCTCTTTCCATCAGCCACGACTGAGAAAAAGTATTAAGTAATTTGCAATTATATTCTTTGTATGGATCGCAATGAGAATAAGATGAAATGTTTTAACTTATATTTCATAAAGAAAAATAGGAGCTAATGGACTTATTGGTCCGCGCTATTTTTTTAAAGAGTATTTCCAAGTTTAATTAAAGTTTTATGAAAACTGTTTATATTAAATTGTGAACTTAAAGTACAGAATAGCTACAAAACACCCCCTCCCCATGTTAAGAATGGATTTTTAAATAATAACCTTATTATTTCAGCACGGATCAATAAGTGCACTAGTACCGAAAAATAAACATGCCGCTAAAGTGAAGGATTGATAACTCATATA
Source organism: Euprymna scolopes (assembly GCF_053919585.1). Classification (NCBI taxonomy): domain Eukaryota; kingdom Metazoa; phylum Mollusca; class Cephalopoda; order Sepiida; family Sepiolidae; genus Euprymna; species Euprymna scolopes. The sequence goes on along the minus strand of NC_136497.1, from coordinate 82,398,812 downwards.
ATTTGGATTATTTGGACTAATTTTACTTGACTTTGTGAAATCTACATTTCATAAAATGGTGGAACTTGGGCAGTATTTGATTATATGAGAAGATTACTCAACAAAATTTTGTTTACATTAGACTTGAAAACGACCAAGTTATAGCCAACTGGGAAGCAAATCCGCGAGGATGTGTTCCCCTATGTATAGTTCTAAGAAAGAAACTTTGCTCGTTGAATTTTAAATTCGTTTAAGGCAGTGGTTCTCAACCTTTTTCACTCCATTCCCCCCTTCATGAATTCTCAACATTCGTGTGGCTCCCCTTCATTTTTCTCCCAAATCCCACCCTGCCAAAAAAGGCGCAGAAAAAAAAGAATAAATAAAATGTTGATGAAGAGAACACCCTTGCTTTATTACAAAGTTTACAGTCATAATTATCTTATATTGATAGATTTCTGTGATATGCTTAACTTACATCACTAGACTACAAAAGACTAGCAGACAATATCAAATTTGATTTGGATGGGAGAAAGTTCAATTAACCTCTGCATACTTTATCACACATCAGTGGGAAGGCTGATATTGTTTCTTTTCAGTCAGTTGACGAATCCGAGGTTGTGTCACTGACAATGCACATCTCATGTCGGGGTCCACATCCAATCGGTTGCGGCTCTTATTCTTGATTTGTAGAAGGGTGGAGAAACCAGACTCACATAAATAGGTAGTTGAAAAAGGCAAGAGTAGTCGAAGTGCAATCTCACTGACTTTTGGATATGACTGATGCATCGAACACCAGAATACATTCAGAGATTTTTCTTCATAGAGATCTTTGGCAGCAGAATCATGTTTGAGATCAAGGAACTCGTCCTGAACATCACTGGGAATGGTAGTAATATCAAGAGTGCCAGAGAATGGATTCCTTACCAACTTCCCTTCTTCCTCCTCGAATTCTGGGAAGTACATATTAAGTTCACTTTCCAAGGATCTCAGATGCTGGGTGATTTCAGTTTTAAGTAATGGGTCAAGCAGACTATCTTCTTCATTCTCGTCAAGGACAGCTGAAAGGTTTTCAAACATGGCAACATTCCCGGCACCGACTTTCCTTTGCCAATTCTGGAGCTTGGCAAGAAATCCACGAAGACAGACCATCAGGTGAAACACATTTCTTTCCTTGCCCTGTAGTTTCAGATTCAACCTATTTAGCTGCTCAAATATATCTGCTAAATATGCAAGACGTGGCTCCCACAAAACCTCATTGAAGTGACTCAACAGATCATCTTTCCCTTGCATTTCCAGGAACAATTTTAGCTCCCCCCGAAGTTCAAACACTCGATTCACAACATTGCCCTTGGAAAGCCAGCGCACTTTGGAGTAAAAGAGGAGAGCTTCATGCTCCGAATCCATGTCTCTACAGAGGTTCTGGAAAAGGCGAGAGTTCAGAGCTCCAGCTTTTACAAAGTTGACGCATTTGACCACTGCCTCCAGGATCTTGCAAAGTTCATCAGGGAGGGTTTTCGACGCCAGTGCAAAACGATGGATCATACAATGAACCCCCTTGGCATTCGGAGCTACTTCCTTGACACGCTTCTGGAACCCTGATTTTGATCCCAGCATCGCTGGAGCCCCGTCTGTACAGACTCCACAACAATTTTCCCATGGGATCCTGTTAGCTTTGAAGAAAGAAGATAGCTTTTCCATCACATCTTCAGCTGTTGTGGTGGTCTCAAGCTGTGTACATAACAGATATTCTTCCTTGATATCACACAAGAAAATATACCTAACAAACACGAGTAGCTGTGCACACGAACTCACATCCGTTGACTCATCCAGCTGTATTGCAAACATACCAGCTGGAGACGATTTGATCTCCTGTATCACTTTTTCCTTTATGTCATCTGACATTTCATTAATTCTCCGCTTCACTGTGTCGTTTGACAAGGAAATTTGTTGAATTTTACGTTCATTTGCATCTCCAAGAACACGCTTGACCATCTTTAAAGTACATGGCTTAATTAAGGTTTCACCAATTGTGTGGGGCTTCTTTTGCTTCGCTATTTCAAGGGCAACCTCGTATGATGCCTCAACTACACTTGAGGTCTGTTGTTGGAAAGCACCAGTTGCATCCAGTTTCTGTTTTCCGAAACTACTTTCATGGCGCCTGAAGAAATCGGGGTCTTTTTCAGCATACTGTGGATGGATGGTCTGCAAATGATGCTTCAACTTACTAGGCCTCATAGAATCGTTCCCCAACACTTTGAAGCACAGTACACACTGAGGTTTCTCGATGCCATCAGCGAGAATTGATGTAAATCCGTAGCTAATGTACTCTTCACTGTACTTCCGCTTCTTAGTAACACTAGTAGCCATCGCAAATCTAGGGAAAATAAAGAAGACAGACCATCAGAACAAACATTAAGTGATAAGACAAAAGAATGATAATGAAGGACAGATAAATAGGACAAGTGATAAAATGACAAACACACAAATATCCACATACATAATACATCCATGGACTCACACATTAACACACAGTCATACACAAACATACACAGAGAGAGTAAAGATGATAAACATTCACACTCAACCTAGCAAGCTGAAATGTACTTTCTACAGCAAGAACACACCTCCTTTGACAAGCACTGCCCCAATTGAAATTATGAGAAGAATAGCGAGTCACATCAATATTAGCACTAAAAAAAAAAGCAGGAATACCTGAGTAGGGAATGAGCATAAATACAATGATACCAAAAAATAAGAAAATAATAAAGGAAGTGCACAAATATTTCACGCACGAAAACAGCGACCGCATTTATAATTGTCGAACAAAATAAGTAAAACAGTATACACTATGGTTCAGAATCAATTATACCCACATGTTTACGTGCTGATATCCAAGGCCCCACTGAGATAATTCGATCACCTCTCTCCCACATACATACACACATACATACATACACACGTACACACACATTCCTAACAATATTATGTAGGTAACAAAATTTTATTGTCAACTTAATCAATTAAAAAAGAAAATTCCACCATGGCCCCCTAAATTATTGCCATGGCCCCCTTGGGGGCCATGGCCCCCAGGTTGAGAGTCTATGGTTTAAGGCATAGATCGATTGTAAGGGAAATTCTTGGCAGTGGTTGCAGATGGATCAGTGTTTGTTAATGAAATAAATTAGAAGAAATACATGTTTTAATTACTCTATTATTAATTATTAGATTTTACATTTTTAAAAATTGTTTTATTAAAATTAAAGAAAAAAAAATGATATATTAACTCATGTGTTTGTACTATTTTAATAATCCGAAACCGTGGTTAATATATGACACATATGGGAAATCGCTTTTCGTAGTTATAAAAAGGGCAAATAATAAAAAAAATAGAAAAAAAAAAGATATATTTGTGTGAAATGCCTTCAAAAGAATAAATTTCATTTTATTTGGATTATTCGGACTACACTTCTCATTTTGAGTGTTATTCTTACAACGCTTTTTCACATGTATCTTGTCGAACTCGGGAACTCTTTTCTGTCGAACAAGGTAATCTGCATGGAACCTGCATTTAATCCATGGGAGAAACATGCTCTCGTTCCGTCAGTGATGATCGGTGGAAGTCTTATGTAATTCACAATTGTATTTTTAAAGGGTTTCGTTTGAAATGGTATGCAGATTCCCGAGTTCAACAGAGAGACTCCCGACTTTGACAAGACCAAGACATCACTTGATGATAAGGGTTAATGAGTTTGTTCGAAGGATTCGTAATGATGGTGAGAATTGGACAGAATTTGAGTATTTAGGAGGATGGCTGAACAAGAAGTTGTTAACATTGGACTTGATAACGACCAACGGCCCAATGGCATTGTGTTTCACAGACGTGAAGTACTGACCATTTCATAGATAAAAAAAGCAATGCTAAACATATGTATCATTTCAGTTCAGTTAAATTAGTGGTACAGTTTTGCTTCAATAAAGAGTTCTACGTACAGACATATAGTATAGCATCAGACAGACGGATATCAACCCTTCATTAATAATTGAAATAATGGTATAGTTTTCATTTCAGACAAACAGATGCCAAATCTTCATCATTAATAGGAGTAATAGTATATTTTCAGCGTCATAGTAACAGATACCAAATCTTCATCATTAATAGAAGTAATAGTATATTTTCAGTGTCAGAGTGACCGATACCAAATCTTCATTATTACTTGAAATTATAGTATAGTTTCCATTTCAGGCAAACAGATACCAAAAAATCATCATTAATAGAAGTAATAGTATATTTGCAGTGTCAGAGTGACAGATACCAAATCTTCATTATTACTTGAAATTATAGTATAGTTTCAATTTCAGGCAAACAGATACCAAATCTTCATTATTAATTGAAAGTATAGTATAGTTTTAATTTCAGACCAGCAGATACCAAATCTTCGTCATTAATAAAAGTAATAGCATATTTTCAGTGTCAGAGATACATACCAGATCTTCATTATTAATAGAAATAATAGTATAGTTTCAATTTCAGGCAAACAGATACTAAATCTTCATTATTAATTGAAAGTATAGTATAGTTTTAATTTCAGACCAACAGATACCAAATCTTCGTCATTAATAGAAGTAATAGCATATTTTCAGTGTCAGAGATACATACCAAATCTTCATTATTAATAGAAATAATAGTATAGTTTCAATTTCAGGCAAACAGATACTAAATCTTCATTATTAATTGAAAGTATAGTATAGTTTTAATTTCAGACCAACAGATACCAAATCTTCGTCATTAATAGAAGTAATAGCATATTTTCAGTGTCAGAGATACATACCAAATCTTCATTATTAATAGAAATAATAGTATATTTTCAATTTCAGACAAGCAGATACCAAATTTGCATGATTTATCTCTTTCCCAGGAGGTTAAAAAACGTCAAGTGTGCGTTTGATGAAACTGTTTCTGTGGAATGAACTGGATTTGAACCTAAAACACTCAGGTCTGTTCATGCCATTAACTACTTAGTCACCCTGATTTTCTCTCTATTATTTATAGAACTAATAGTATGATCTTTGCTTTACCCTGTAAGGTACGAATATCCATCATTAATTGAAGTTATTGTATAGTTACAACTTTAGACAGACAATTACCAAATCTCAATAATTAATAGCAATAATAGTATAGCTTCGACTTATTTATAAAGTTATAGTATATTTTCAGTTTCAAACAGACAGATATCAAGTCTCCATTATGAATTGAAGTAATACAGTTGCCTCGGCTTCAGACAAACAGTTACCAAATCTCCATTATTGATAGAAGTACAGTTTTAATTTCAGAAAGATAAATACCAAATCGTCATTAATAATGGATATATAGAGGTAGATGTATTTAAGAGTTCCTATTTACTTTGCCTCCTTATGGGACAGAGTTGGAGACCAGGCTAGATAATATATATATATATATATATATATATATATATATATATATATATATATATATATATATATATATATATATAACTCAAATGACCTTGAAACGAGTGATGTAACCCACTTTCCGGTTTACGACATCTGGTTGCGCATGCTCGCACAAACATTAACCCATAACAATGTAAACAAACAAACACAACTCGCTTTTTTTTGCAGATTTTGACCTGCGCACTGAAATATTAGCGTTATTATTTCGAAATTATTATTTAACATGGGAAGAGCAGGGGTGTTTTGCAACTATTCTTTATTACAACTATACTGTCGCTATTTTCTTACAACTAAACAACATTAACCCGCTGACAAACATAATAACAATTGTAGTAAAGCCAAGACTACTACTACTACTACTACTACTACTCTCTATCCGTCCATTTTCCTTCCTTCCTTCCTTCTTTTTTATTTTTGTTTACATTTCTAGATACAAAATAGTTGTGTGAGAACGGTGAATTTTTTGACACATTTACTAATCTGTTTCAATATTAGTTTTATTTTATTTTATTTATTAGGTTTTATTTTTTTGCTTCAAGTTTTATTAATTTTTTATTTTTATTTTAAGTTTCTATAACTTGGTTGAAGGATTCCATTATGGGTTTTTCATTCTTATATTTCTCATCGGTAGGCTCATGTACGTTTTTGCTGCTAAATGACTTTCGTCGGCGTTCGTAGGAAAATCATGTTTTATTTTCGATTTTTGAGCGATTATTCGGAAAAATAGGTAACTTTACACGAATAGGGAGATTTTTTATCATGTTTGAGTGATCTGTCCGTGATTTTTCATTTTAATATACTTTTATAGAAATGTTTCTGTTATGTTAAAAAAAAAACCCAAAAAAACTTATTTTCTTTACGTCACAAGTGTCACGCTCATACATGAATTCCATAGCAAATATAACATACTGATCCAACGGGTCACGGGTAGTCTAGTGTGTGTGTATATATATATATATATATATATATATATATATATATGTATCTAAGAGGTGCTGATATAATTTGTCCACCTATGTAGACAAATACTTCAGCTAGTAATTTAATGTATTATTTCTGCTTCGGTGTATTACATTATATTGAACTCCGCCCTCTAAAAACAAAACATTTGACATGTAAAAATAAGTGCGTTTACGTTATTCAGCTATGAATAAATCTAGAAAAAAAAGCGATTGCGAAAAAACAACAAAAAATGTTTAGGACTCAAGCAAGTGAGAAAGGAACACACAGATTTTACATTATATTAAAAAAACAAAAAACAAGATGGAGAAATAGGACATATAAAAAATGTTACTAGGTTAAATAGAATTGAATAGAATCTTTGATCTTATTGCATTTAATCTTGTTTTATGTCGGGTTGCCAAAAAAAATGCAAAAAAAAAAAAGAGGGAAAAATAAAAAAAAAAACAACAAAAAATGGGAAGGGTCAAAATTTTCTTTGATGCGCATGGCTACCTACAGTTGGAATTGAACCAGGAACTTGTAAATTATAAAAAATTTCATTTCGAAAGAGGACAATTCCCTGGACCCATTACTCAGCTAATGTCCCCAGCATTTCTTTCATAATTCATTGGGTCATTGACACTGATATATATAAAAAAAAAAAAGAAAACGAATTATAAACCCCAGTTTTACGTACGTAAACATGTAGATTTATTTATTGTATTGATATTGCAAGTAAGACATGTACGCACACTAATTATATATATATATACATATATATATATAAATATATATTATATGTATATATATATATATATGTTTGTGTGTGTGTGTGTGTGTTATTTTTTTTTTTTTGCGATAGGTTTTGAATGAATTCAATTATTTACGAAAGTGCATTTTTACCTAAATGCGAGTTGGGAATAATTTTCCCTTTAACCCACTTGGTACCCCCACATGGGGAGCGGCATCCACATTGTTTTAAAAATATAATATAATTATATATATATATATATATATATATATATAATTATATATATATTTAATGCACACACACACGCGCATATATATATAAATATATATATATATATATATATATATATATATATATATATACGACACACACACACACACACACACACACACACACACACACACACACACATATATATATATATATATATATATATATATATATATACGATGCCTCCGTTCGAAAGAAAAAAGGATACCCCTGCAGGGGCAACTGCTCGTTTAATTGTGAGGCAAGGGTTGCACAATCACAACCTCTCCGGAATCGGCTCTGTTTGTAGTCCAATGGTAAGGAGAAGTCCAGGCCGACTGGAAACAATGCCGAAATAAGTGGAGAGCACATACATCACCTGGGTGTTCGTGTTCCAAATGTTCACTCGTTTAAGTCCAACGTTGCTTAACTTCGGTGATCCAGCGAGAACCGATGTATCAACATGATTGTAATAGATATATATATATATATATATATATATATATATATATATATATATATATATATATATATATATATATATATGTATATATTACTAGAGAGTGGTCGCTGCTTATCAAGGCTTAAATACCACTTGAGTATAAGTATTCATGATGACCAGTAGTAATTGAACTTGGGTAGTGTCTGTTTATTTAAGAGAACAGCTCAATAGGAACTTGTTAGCATTAAACTTGAAAAGGGACATGTTTTAGTCAACTAGGAAGCAGTCCTGCGGTATTGCGCTCCATAGACGAGTAGTTCTACGAATAGAACTTTGCTCATAGAATTAATGCTTAGTTTTAGACACAGATAAATAATAGGGGATATTATTGATAGTTGCTGTAGCTAGACAAGTGTCTGTTGCGAATGTCCTATGGGGCAACCATAGATAGAAGGTCGCTTAAGCACCTGCCAGGTACACTTGCTGCGTCTTTTCTGTGAGAAAGAGGAAGTAGTGTGAAGAAGAGGATTTCGCTCACGAGATTTCAAAGCCAGTTTTGTACCTTGTCAAAGCAGAAAAAGCTTACTCTTAAAAACTTCCCTCCAGAGGTGGCAACAGTACTCCATTTTATGCTGTATTTTTCTCTTATACAGGTAAAGGATTACGTCGGGAGTTAGATACCTTCTGGAGAAGTAGACTGATTCAACCTTTAATTTTCCAGTGGCCTTGGCAACATATTTGGTGTAAGTATTCCATTTCAGGTCCAGAGTATAAAGCAGTCTCAGAAGCTTGTTAAATTATGTTAAATCATACTTGAACAATATATATATATATATATATATATATATATATATATATATATAAAGAATGGATAAAATAAATTTCTACCGGTCAACTTGTTATCTCCCTTTATTAAAATGAATCAACAAGATCTGAGTATATTCGTGTAATGAACATCTAAATATGTGAAGTGAAGGTGTTTGAAGAAGTTCTGCTTGTTGTGTTCATGTCCATCAAGACGTTTATACATCAACAGATTGAAAAAATATGTTTCTTATTGTTATAAACCTAGTTAAAGTGGCACCAAGAAAACATAACACGGGAATAGAGTGAAAAAAGGTATTAAGAAGAACATATGAAAGTGGTATGTCTAGCAAACAAACAAGATCAGTTGATTCTGCGTATCTAGATCCTGCATTAACGGCCAGTCTTCTGATATTAACGTATATGGATCAGTTCATTCGTATGTAATTCCACTACAACACTTATTTTCACACCTTTACTGATATAGAGGAAATCGCAGTTGTAGTAAATGCAATTGAACATAAACAACCCAAACCTTATATCCAGATGCATAAATTATTGATGATTATTGAAGTCGTTGTTAGATTGTATGTTTTGAAAATTGTTCATGTGGATGCAAACAATTTAAAATGAATTTGTCCTTGAACGCGTTCGTAAGTTTAGGCAAGTTTTCAATTGAGTTTCTAAGGCACGTTTCAAAATAAACTTACAGCTTGCACTATTTTCTAGAAAGCACCATTTCCACAATCAGACAACACAGAAGCTCATACAAACTAGGAAAGCTGCAATCCGGAAATCCTAGACTCGAGTTTTGCTCTTATGTGGCCTCGTCTGTAGAACATCAGTAGAGCATATTTGAACTCAGGATTCAAAACCTGAGTCATATACATGTTAAACGAGTACTCTGCCACTTGAGTCAGCATGCTATGTACAACAGAGTTTAATGACTAACACTCATGAAGTAAACCACAGCGATGTCCAATTGTGGAATATACCTATTTCTTCTCAATAAGTAGTGTAATCTGACCATTAAGAACCCAGACCAGTGTCTCACAAGTAGAATTTTAAACTCGCTAGGCCTTTGTCATCCAACTAGTTAATTCGACAAGCAAATTATTTTTTTTTTTATGTAAGATGATATATAATTGTTTGCATAATCAGACTTGAGTTTCACCCTACTATGGGCTCCGTGTTAGAACATATCAAAACTAAGGATTCAAAAGCTGAGTCACTCAAGTTTGTAATAAGGATGCTCTACTGGTGAGCATAAACGAGTGAAACTTGAGTCTAAGACTTCCGAGGTGCAGCTTTCATTATTTGTGTAAGATGTGGTGTTGTCTGATTCTAGAAATTATACACACACACATATCTATCTATCTATCTCTCTCTCTCTCTCTCTCTCTCTCTCTCTCTCTCTCTATATATATATATATATATATATATATATATATATATATATATATATATATATATATCACTATTAGACGTATTTGATATTTCAAAAGTTCGCTCTCCAGTCCTCCCTACAGTATGCTTCCACTTTGAAATGAAAAATAGAAATGTTCTGATTAGAAAAAAGGTAACTCATTATAGTTGTAACTGAAACATGTTTCCTAAATGTGTAGCCAAATTATGTTTGCTTATATAAAAATCGTTATTGTCAGTAAACAGTTCTATTTATAATTGTATACTTTTATGCAAACACAATAAATATTCTCTGGATTTATTACCCTGGAGATATATATTGATTTCCTTCAATTTTTGTGGTAATTGCCGGTAGCGTTGCGATAGAATGTTAACCTATGAAGTCAAGGGTGACTTTGTGACAAGGTTCAAATCTATAGACCAGCAGCAAGTTTCGTTTCCTACACTGGTGATTGCGTAAGCATATAAAATACTGCCTGTAATGTTAACATTATAGTGGTAATTAAAAAAAAATATATTACACACAAACAGGAGTGGTACTATTAAAACGAGCGACCTGTTGTGCTCCGAAACTGAAAATCGCAGCGCTAGGGGCTTCAAATGATTGGATTTTTTACAGACTGTTCTTTATGGGTATTAACCAGTTAAAATAGTTTTCAAGTGAAGAAAAATGAGCCCAAATTGAAAAAAAGAATCGTTATATATATTGTGTATTTATCTTACTTTATTTTTAAACGTATTTTGCGCCCAGGTGACGCCAGGCCGCCTGCTAGTCTCTCTCTCTCTCTCTCTCTCTCTCTCTCTCTCTCTCTCTCTATATATATATATATATATATATATATATATATATATATATAATACACAATACACACGTGCATAAGGCAGTCTAAATACAAAGCTTGCAATTTGAAAGGAGATATGGAGTTTTCCATCAATAGCATTAATGTTTTGTTGTAACATTATAAATATTATAAATATGATTGGACTGTGTAAACGTGTGGAACGGCTCACATTTTATGCCTATTGCCCATTGGCTCTGGTCGAAATGGGGGAGTGGTTGAGGCTTGACAAAATTAAGAACAAAAAAAATACATGAGAATTATTAGATGAATTCACTCCCAAATTTTTGTGAAATAACTTCCCACCTTTTTATTTTTCGTTTTTTTTTTTTTTATCATTTAGTTTCGTCTGCTATTCTTATCCTCATTGGAGGACAAACAAGAAACGCAGAAAATGAATATGAAACGTGGTGGGGGGAGCGTGTGATAGGCTTTGACTGAAAAGCCGGGGGGAGGGAGGGGGTAAGAATAGGGTAGATGGGAGGGTGTAAGAAAGTTCCCTCAAAACTGAAACTAAAAGCATGACAAAAAATAATATAGGAAAATAACAAAATAGGTGGGTGAAAAGTAAAGGACCGATGTATTAAAAAAGAAAAAGATAAAGAAAAGAAAAGCACCCCCCATCCAAAAAAAAAAAAAATAAGCGATAGAAAGAATTCTTCCATATTGGTTTTGTCAATCGATGGCAAAAGGAAGTTTAGAACCGTTTGATGTCTGGTAATTACCTTTCTGCAAACGTATATACCCGCGACGAGCATGCTTTTGTATGGCAGTCCGCACGTTGGCGACAGCTGCAGTAGCTGCGATTCTCCCGCCACCTCCTCCTCTCACACCCAACTAGTCTAATTTCGCTCCTTTCACGCATGTTTCGTTGTTAGACCTGCATTTTATTTTGGCGAAGGGTGTGGTAAAAATTGGTGGTGGAGGTTGCACACACGGACTAAACATAGGGCATAATGAATTGAATAGCGTTAACGATATTAGGAGAGGGTGTTACAATTCTCGAAAACATACGACAGAGATTGAGAGTGTGATGTAATGGGAAGTTGTTGCAAATATTGGAGTTTATGATGGTACGAATTATATATATATATATAATTAGCACTATAATCCGTACCATGTTAATTATATATATATATATATATATATATATATATATATATATATATATATATAATTATTTACACTATAATCCGTATCATCATATATATATATAATAAACACTATAATCCGTATCATATATATATATATATATATATATATATATATATATATATATATATATATATATATATATATATATATTATCTGTTTTTGGGATACGTTTTGAATGAATTCAATTATTTACGAAAGTGCATTTTTACCTAAATGCGAGTTGGGAATAATTTTCTCTTTAACCAATTTGGTACTACCACATATGAAGTGGCATATATATTGTTTTTAAAATATAATTATCCACTGACACGTGTTTCGTCATCTACGACTCATCAGAGTGGCTGAATCTAGCGAGATTCGAAATAAGGACCCTATGGTAATGAGCCTAAACTGTTTATCCGCTGATCCATCTCGCCGACTATTTTGATATATCGCGATTTACTTATATGTTATTTGTTTTGGTTTTTCGTTACGTGTTAAATGAATTCAATTATTTACGAAAGTGCATGTTTACCTAAATGCAAGTTGAGAATAATTATCCCTTTAAGCAATTTGGTATCCCCACATGGGGAGCGGCATATATATTGTTTTTAAAATATAATTATCCACTGACACGTGTTTCTTCAGAGTCATCGGCATACAGTACTGTTTCTTTCGTTGTATCACAAGACTAGCACCTCTCCAAAGCTGAGGATCGAACATAAAAGATCGAACATAGAGCATTAACAGTCAGCAGTTCTACCCATCGCCTCACGGGGGCGGTGCCCGCAAATAACCTCGCCAAATGCCTATTTTAAACAAACCTTCGTCCACCACTACCATAGTGCTCAAACCGCTTATTTACAAACAAACAGCGAGCCTCGCATTTTTCAGCCAATTAACTAGCGGGTGAGATTATTTACGAACGTGCTCTACCAAAGATAGGGGGGGCTTCAATATATTTGTAGTCATCGACATACAGTACTGCTTCGTTGTATCACAACTCATCAGTGCCGCTAGACTAGTACCTTTCCAAAGCCGAGGATTGAAGGTTGTCTACACTTAAATATTATATTTTAATTAATGCAGATTTCGTATTTATTACTAATAGAGTCTATTCGCTAATGATTATTATATAATATCTAATGTATAGTAGAGAATGCCATCAGCAAGAATCGAAAGCAAAACATTTAACTCTATAGCAGTAGTCCCTACCATATGACCTAATGGCACATGGGTACCTAAAGTTAAAAACAATAACGCAGTTAACCGTATAAATGTATATTTAGGCATGCGTGTGGGGTACAAACTAAGTCGACTTATGTCTGGAAAGTTCCTTTTTATTCAGTTTTGACCCCTTTGCAGCTATTTATCTGGCAAGAAAAGAAAAAAGCAAAGATGGTCCACATGATCAAATTCCTCATATATGAAACTGAAAGAGTGTAGACCAACATTTGACAGAGTAGTTTTATAGAGTCCGTTCCGTACACACACAGACAATGTCACTTATATATATATATATATATATATAAATATATACATTTTTAAATATTAATTATTAAATAATAATTACTACGTGCATAAAAGTAAGTCATCTATATATGTTACATGATAAGGGCGTTCCCTTTTCATATAAGTATAAAAATAGAGAGATTTAGTTAAAATGAAAATGAAATAGAATAGACGAAATTCGAACCTCGTAAATTAGGGTTAGAAATAGATTACGAGAGAGAATTAGAAAATGGAATGTGAAAACAAACCATTGTTTAGCTTAGAGATAAAATAGTTTCAAGAAAGGAATGTGCGTTGACAAGTCTGTTATGAAAAATTCAATTGAGGAATGCAACTATACAAGATAATTTAATAAACATGTTTTTATCATATTGGAAAAATAGGTGATTGAGAATATAGGTTAAAATTCCTTTTGTAAACAAAGGAAAAAGTTTTGGACACGCATGTTCAGAACGCGTGAAAGAAGACACATGTTATAACATGTGTATGACGTCATGGAAAATGGGAAGTTCTAGATATAGTTAGAAAACTTTAGAGTTAAGGAGAGAGTCAGAGGGAGTCTGAGGACGACAGACGACAGTCCAGTTGGGATTCGAACGTCTAGAAGCGAGACGGTAACTTTTGAAACTTAGAATGTGAAGCTTTGAATCCTTGATGATGAAAACCACGGCCGGTCGTGAGAAGAAATAAACCCATCATGTGTTTTATAAAAGTCGTCTTTGTGTTGTAATTCTACCAAAAGGTAAAGTGAAAATTGTTATTATATGTCTTGCATATCATGTGTTTCAAAAGTTCTTTACATACACATCTTACATACACGTCTCGACATCTCATATCTACACTAAGACTGTCTGAAGACTATCTCCTCACTCAAAGAGCCATATCTACACTTCTAAGTATGAACATTTAATATATATGAATCTTTATAAAACGAACAATGCCTCTCTTACAACAACATCTCTCTCAACAACATCTCTCTCAAAGACTCTCTAAGCATCACTTTTAATAAGACTCTCTCAACAACTCTTAATAAGAAAACTTTAATATAACCAATACAATTGGTGCCCGTTGACCAATTTGCATCAACGATGCAAAACCGAACCTGGGGTGAATAAAATAAATACAATTTGGAGCCATAGCTACCAGACCACCCAGCAAGGGTGAGTTAAAAAAAAAAAGAAAAAAACTTCGGAACCACGGAAAAAAAAGAAACACAACGTTTTAAAAGGGTCCACGATTAATTAAAAAAATAAATAAATAAATAATACCACGGGAAAAAACATCACACGATCACAGAAATGCGAACAAATAGAAAAAAGATTTTGAACACACACGCACACAGAAAACTAAAGTTTACAAGAAAATATTTAGAAAAAGGAAAAAGGCCGATATGCCGTAATGAGTGATAAAAGAGATACGGTCAGTTAAAAAAAACTACCCACGAATATTTCATTCATAAATAAAATAAAAACACGGTCGCACACAAATAGAAAATGTGTGTCATTCATAAAAATGTGTGTTAATATTCGAATTGTTTAGAGAAACTGTCAATCATAATAAATAACAATTTAGTGTCAAAAGTCGAAAGTACATTTAAAATTCTCGAGTATTTAAAGGAAGAATGAATGATTAAATAAATCAAATAAAATACACTATAGAAAAAAGAAAGATGCAGAAATGAAAATCAAATGTATGCATTGTGTATAATTTTCGGCTTCTTAGTGTGTTTTAATTGTTCTGGTCTTTGAAAAAGGGACAATTTTTTGTTTTGTGTCAACGGACTTTTGAAATGTATAATGTAACGAATTTTTATTTTTTTAAAAATGTTTTTCTGCAAAATGTTTAAATGTATTAAGGTATTTTCTTTTGAAAATGTGTTTTAAACAATATTGTAAATTTATACTTAATGTAAATGTTATTGATTTTCACAGCAAGAATTCAAAGTCATCAGTAAAGATACATTAGATTTAAACAGTCTAGGAGAAAATAAAACTAGTTAAGACGTATGGTTGGCTTACAGATTCAGTTAGAATTTTAGAAGGGGGACAAGAATTAAAATTACGTAAATGGGTATTTAGAGAGTTTTTAGATGTGATAAGCCGTAAGAAAGATGTTTTTTTTTAGCATTTGGTTTTTGTTTGTTTTTTAGAGATCCTATGATTTTTTTCCAAGAAAAGTGACTTGGTAGGGATTGATAAGCACAAGATGTGTCCCTATTAAAAAAAAATTGGGAATCTGGTTAATTAAGTGCTTAAAATAAGCTGGTTGCACTTAACGACTCCAAGCAAGTGGTAAGACTTGGCTTAATTAATAAACAGGCGTTGGAAAGAATACGAAAATTCTTAAGGGGACCAGTAAACCGATGATAGGTAGTCCCGAGGCAATCACATATAGCTTAATGAAGTAAGAGACAGGCAAACATATGCCGTAGATTACGTAAGAAAGATATAACCTTGTATTTTTTTAGAGACGCATATCCGTAGAGAGAAAAAAAAAGGTATATCTTGATAGTTAAAGCCAACCAAGAAGATTGGCTATGAGCTTTGGTATGTCCCGTATAAGATAGTTATAGAATAAAAACAAAAAACAAAGCCATACTTGATAAGACTAACCATTCGGAAAGAGACGATCAGGACACTTTTGGGACGAAGGGAGTCGTCCATTTCGAGGGAGGTGGAAACCTCTAGTCTGCGGCATATGGGTGGCTGGAAATAGCTGATGTGAATCATACGTAAAGACACTACACCCAAAAAGTAAATGCCAAGAAGATCAGAAAGGTTCTGATGTTATAAAAATATAATAATTATGAAGTCGGCCGAGGAGGGCTGACTGAAAGAGTTTTTTTTTTTTAGCCTGATCTTTCCTAGCTGTGTGGTTGTGTAAATGTAGAAAAAAAATGTACTAAATTTAAAAATGCATACATTTTTTTTTGCGAAATATGGAAGGTAGGGATGTTACATGATAAGGGCTGTCCACTTTTCATGTAAGTATAAAAATAGAGAGATTTAGTTAAAATGAAAAGAAATAGCATAGGCGAAATTCGAACCTCGTAAATTAGGGTTAGAAATAGATTACGAGAGAGAATTAGAAAATGGAATGTGAAAACAAACCATTGTTTAGCTTAGAGATAAAATAGTTTCAAGAAAGGAATGTGCGTTGACAAGTCTGTTATGAAAAATTCAATTGAGGAATGCAACTATACAAGATAATTTAATAAACATGTTTTTAACATATTGGAAAAATAGGTTATTGAGAATATAGGTTAAAATTCCTTTTGTAAACAAAGGAAAAAGTTTTGGACACGCATGTTCAGAACACGTGATAGAAGACACATGTTATAACATGTGTATGACGTCATGGAAAATGGGAAGTTCTAGATATAGTTAGAAAACTTTAGAGTTAAGGAGAGAGTCAGAGGGAGTCTGAGGACGACAGACGACAGTCCAGTTGGGATTCGAACGTCTAGTGCGAGACGGTCACTTTTGAAACTTAGAATGTGAAGCTTTGAATCCTTGATGATGAAAACCACGACCGGTCGTGAGAAGAAATAAACCCATCATGTGTTTTTATAAACGTCGCCTTTGTGTTGTAATTCTACCAAAAGGTAAAGTGAAAATTGTTATTATATGTCTTGTATATCATGTGTTTCAAAAGTTCTTTACATACACATCTAGACATCTCATATCTACACTAAGACTGTCGGAAGACTATCTCCTTACTCAAAGAGCCATATCTACACTTCTAAGTATAAACATTTTTTAATATATATGAATCTTCATAACAGGAACACGGAACGCAACAATATCTCTCACAACAACATCTCTCTTAATAAAACTCTCACTAAGACTCTCTAAGACACACTATTAATAAGTTTTAACAAAGAAAAATAACAAAGAACAATAATACTAATAATGATTATACAACATATGCATGCATGTTTCACAGTTTACTCTTCATCAGTATAGCTAGAATTTAACGACGAGGATCGAACCTACAGCGGCTCAATAGGTAGTCTGGTGTTTTACCAAGGGACCACCGGTTCCTTGCAAATTTTATGCACGATTTTTATCGCTTATAAAAGTAAGATTGCTGAATTTTTATTCATTTCTCTCTCTCTCTCTCTCTCTCTCTCTCTCTCTCTCTTTCTGTGTGTATATATATATATGTGTGTGTATATATATATATATATATATATAGGTTAAATCACAGATTAGATAATCAAATGTTATTGCCTTACTAAATATTACAGTGAGATAATATTTTCATAGGGCCGCTCTCCAACTTTTAATTTCGAAGGAGAGAGAGTTTGAAATTATGGAGACAGACAATTAGACGTATAACCATATATATATATATATATATATGTATATATATATATATATATATATATATATATATATATATATATATATAATAATTTAGGAATTTAAAATTTGTGATTTGAAAAAGTTCAATTTCATATATATAAGGCTATACGTCTGTCTCGATATTTTCAAACTCTGTCCTGAAATGGTTGGATTTTCTTTTATGATTCCTTAGCCGGTTAAAATAGTTTTTAAAGAGTCAAATGTGGGTCAAAATTGAAAAATCGTTATACATTTTGTAAATTCATCAGTTTTAGTCGGTTTATATACGTGTCACGTTGGTACAGTGGTAATGTCACCAGCTCTGAATGTTACAGTTTCGATTCTAGCTGATGGCACCCAAATACTTTAAGTTAGGTCCCTCGCCCTGGTCCGTGTTTCTGTCCGCACTTTTATCAATAGTTACGCCTTGGAATTTTGGGAAATTTTGCACAAACATTAAACATGATATGAGTAAAAAAAAAATAAGCTTGTTCCCCTAGGGGTGTCTTTCGGGTTAAAATTGTGCTTATTAAAAAAAATTGATGCTTTGGATTTTTATAAAACTTTCTGAAAAGTTGTAACTAACTGATTTCTATATATTTTTGTTTGTCGATACTTCGCGATAACTCTTGGGTGTGGTCCAGGGACTCTTTTAGGGCAAATAAAAACACTCCATTTTTGGAAGTATTTTACCCAATTTGTCGAAAATTTTATGTGTGTGTCTATTTAGCAGTATTGCATGGTGCTGAACTCAGATTTAAATATGTTAAGGCCTCGGGGAATTTTAGGGCTAAATGGGGGAGGGGAAAATGATGGACTTAGTCAATTCTTTTCTTCATGTTGCAGAACTCAAATTCACAGATGTTAAGGCCTAAAACTGCACTGTTTGTTCATTTTCATCAGGATTTGACGTAGCCTGGTAACTTTTGGGGCAGGGGTGGTGGTACAGATGCTGAACTTCATTTTTTATGCCTCGTTCACTGTACACTCACAAGGGTCCATGCATGCTTCACTTTACTTTTGAAATCACGACTCTATAATAATATATAAGAAATCTGGATAAATTAAAATATCATATTTAAGCGTATTCTCTGCCTGAGCAAAGCCAGATGCTCCCTTCCCCTAGTATATATATATATATATATATATATATATATATATATATATATATTGGACATATGTTCTTTGCTGTCATAACTCTAGTTTATATTGGCCATTTTGCCTGATATTTGGTAAGTAATATCTCGTAAAGTTGTTTTAATTGTATGGGAAAGAAAAATGAGAAAACTATGATTGAATTCATTTTTTTTATTAAAGTTCGGAAATACCCTGTGCAAAAATATTGAATACATGACAATCGAAACTTTGTATTTTAAAAGAATTTACATATTCAAATTTTCGATAGTATTGGAATATTATCTCTCACCAATACAGTGCTACAAATCATCTGACTCTTTGATGTGGATTCCGTAATTCTAAGGATTAAAAATTGCAAAATCTAAAGAATTATGTAGAGATATGCGAGATAGAATCATTGAACGGTAGAAGATATAATCAGCAAATATAGGAATATAGGAATATAATCAGAAAATATAGGAATATTGGAACATAATCAGAAAATATAGGAATATAAGAATATAATAAAAAATATAGGAATATAAGTATATAATCCGAAAATATAGGAATATAGGAATATAATTAAAAAAAATAGGAATATGGGTATATAATCAGAAAATATAGGAATATAGGAATATAATCAGAAAATATAGGAATATAGGAATATAATCAGAAAATATAGGAATATATGAATATAATAAAAAATATAGGAATATAAGTATATAATCAGAAAATATAGGAAGTATAGCACGTAATGGAAGGCTGACAAAAATAAATGAGAGCACTTCAAGGTGGATATGCAGAAATGTGCAAAAACACCTTCAGTACTCGTTCTGAAATAAAAACTGATCTTGAGAATGTTGGTATTAATGCAAGTAAGGACATCATTAACAGAACTCCATATCTATGTATCTTAGACGTTTTCATTCCAGATCACCAGGAAAAGTGCTTTTACTGAAAACCAAACATATCAGAACTTACGAAAGAGAACGTATGGAGTTTTCGAAAATAAAAATAATATGGTTGGATAAAATGAAAGTTGAACTGTTCGGAAGGAATACAGCGACAAATGGTGGCGCAAAAATGGCACTGCCTTCCACAAACACAATACGATCCGTACAGATAAGTCTGACGGATCCATTTTAATAGGGGGGTGTACTATCCGTTCAAATGCACTAGTTAGTTACAAGTTATCCATGGTGGAATGAATGGTGACATGTACAGAAAGATTTTAGAAAAAAACATTCAGAAATATGCAACTACTTTAGAACATGGTCAGAATTTTGTGCTTCAACACAGCAATTATCCCAAACATACCATAAAACTTTAAAAGAGGCTAAAAATAGTGGTATTAGTATTCACAATTGGCCAGGACTAAAACAACTTTACGAGCAATTGTTTACAACATATCAAGAAAAATGACAGACATAAATAAGATTGATGACAGGAAATCATATGAATCTAATACTTATGTGTCTCACTGTATATATATATATATATATATATATATATATATATATATATATATATATATGTATGTATGACACAATCGCGATGACACACCACTTAACTCTGAATCACCGAAGTGAAGCAGCGTTGGACCTGATCAGCACTAATACATGAGTGCCCAATACCGAAGTAGAGCAAGTTACACTTTCAATTTATTTTTACATAAGCAGTAATGTGTTGCTACACAGTCATGCGCATGTTTCGGTCTTCTAGTATTTAGAGACCTCTTCAGGCAACAACGCTTATATATATTATTCGTTAATTGGAATTCATTTTTGAGATGAGCATTATATATATTAATTTATTTTTTTATTTCGGACTATTATTCTCATCTTTATTAGTTGTTGTTTTCATCCTTATTGGTTGTTGTTTCTCACGACGTTTCGGCCAACTATTCCTCTGGCTTTCGTCAGGTGGTGACCGCGACGGATAGGAATTTTGAATCTCCTAACTGTATTCTCAGCAATCACCGCCATTCGTAGTTGTTGTCGTCTCACCACGTGCCAGAGGTTTACTTGGCCAAAACGTGGTGAGATGACAACTAAGGATGGCAGTGATTGCTGAGAATACAGTTAGGAGATTCGAAGTTCCTATCCGATTA
Source organism: Euprymna scolopes (assembly GCF_053919585.1). Lineage (NCBI taxonomy): Eukaryota > Metazoa > Mollusca > Cephalopoda > Sepiida > Sepiolidae > Euprymna > Euprymna scolopes. The sequence goes on along the minus strand of NC_136497.1, from coordinate 82,377,691 downwards.
GATTAGAATAATGGTCCAAAATAAATTAACAACGCTTATATTCAAAACCGGAATTCTTAATGGAAAACGAAAATCAACTTTCAGCAAAAGATACGTATGTGTCTCACAGTATATATATATATATATATATATATATATATATATATATATGTATATATATATATATATATATATATATATATATATATATATATATATATATAGGGTGTTCCAAAAGAAGCTGAGTTGATCAAATATAAGATTGAACAATGGAAACATCAAACTAGCGAAAAAGATTTCAGAACATCTGATTAACCCTAATGAAGTCATCATGAGTCATTACAGCATCAAGGAGTTGATATTTATCGAGGAGTGGTACTTTCAGTTGAATTTAAATTTCAAATCCGTGAACTTCTTTTGGGACACCCTGTATATATATATATATATATATATATATATATATATATATATATATATATATATATATATATATATATATATATATATATATATATATACCATTAGTTTTCATTCCAAATGCAAAAAGATGCAGTCAATTCATTCTCATGACTTTTTATTATTTTTCTTTAAGCAGCTGCCTTAATTTTCATTATATTACATCTTACATGTGTTTCGTTGGATAGTGAAATATCACTAAACCATTACTTAGAGACGGGTGGATATTGCTTAAACTGCCGCTAGAAAGTTTGATATCTGCAATGAAAGCAACTTTGGAAAAGAAAAAAAAAGGAAGATGTGTAAAGCCTGTAAAAACGTAAATTAAAAAAAACTATAACTCAATATACTGTCTATAGATAGCCACCAACAAAACAAATAGAATTCAAAACAAAAGTTCTGGTTTCGAATCTCATCAGGTACAGTCACGGCGATGAATCATAATCGACGAAATACGTACTCATGGATAATTAAAGTTGCAAAAATATATATGTAGCTCCACATCTGGGAACATCATCCACAGTAGAGGGAAATTATTTCTAATTCGCATTAATGTAAAATGTTCTGTCATATATATATAATTGATTTCGTTCAAAAGCATTGTAGACAACAAATGAACAAATAAATGCTAGATATAAGTAGAAATATGTAGATGTCTACCCGCATTAAAAAATATATATAAATATGCAATGGGAATAGAAATTTTCTTTTGAATCATGTTTGTAAATTTGAAATTTGAAAATCAAGAAAAAAAAGCCAAGATAAGCCACTGCTAGGATTTCAATATATTTTATTCACTTTTTGTTTTTAATCACATCGCTCCATCAAAAGAATATTACAGGAACACAAAACATAATAAAACAAAACAAAGGTTATTTTAAAGTTTTTGTTTTGGTAGAGATTAATATATCAATATATAAATACTGATTGAGGTTCATCCTTGCTTGTATCAGATAAACACTTCATTCTCTTTGCCTTCATATATATATATATATATATATATATATATATATATATATATATATATATATATATATATACGAGCAGAGGTACTTGGCGTTTCCCGGGTGTTTGGAGGTGTGTCTGTAGGGGGTAAATTAAACAAAATGGGAACTAAAGAATAAGCAAAATGAATAAAATATAAATAAATATAAAAAAAAACAGCGAACGTGATGAAAAATAAAGAACAGCGAACGATGTTAAAACTTCTTTAAAAAACATCAGAAAACAAAAATAAAACAAACAAAAAAAACAACGAATATTAAAACTTTGAAAATCGAAAAAAAATATATATCTGCTATCTAGGCTCAAACATATAACGACGCTGCTACTATACCGACTCGTCTAGGACCGCATGGGCGAAATTAGATCGTTTTTTAATCCAAGAAAGAAATTTTTTGCGCATGCGTGTTTGGCTAAAGTGTCATGAAAGAACGATTTTTTGCTCCCTGTACGAAAGTGCCCAGTTGATGTTGAAGGAATAAAGGTTTTTGGCCTATTTTTCGTTATTTGTCGTCCGAAGGGTCGGGCTCCAAAACGATATTGATTTCGTGAAAATCCGTCGAGGTTTTTGTGAGACATAAAAACATACATTTAAATAGTTTTTTGCCCTTTATATATATATATATATATATATATATATATATATATATATATATATATATATATATATATATACAGATTAGATTGCAAACTGTGCTTTTGTATAAGCTGTATCGCCTGAAGAGGTCTCTAGTTACTGGTGACATCTGACCGTGTAGCAACATATTATTGCTTATGTAAGAACTAATAAACAGTATACACTGCTCTATTTCGGTATTGAGTACTGTTGTATTAATCTCGTTAAACGGCATTGGTTACTTAACCTCTAGAAAACAATAACCTCAGATTATATATATATATATATATATATATATATATATATACATATACAGACACACACAGACACACAGACACACAGATATATATATATATATATATATATATATATATATATATATATATATATATATATATATATATATATAATTCGCATGACCGGGTGATCTTTATCGCGTTTATTGAAACAACTTGTAAGGGGTTACGATAATACACCAGATGTTGAAAATAATAATTAAAAAACATTCAGCTCTACTAATGTATTGAGCACTATTTTCCTTGTTTTTTCTCAATTATACCTCCCAATATATATATATATATATATATATATATATATATATATATATATGTGTGTGTGTGTGTGTGTGTGTGTGTGTGTGTGTGTATACACAGCATAATTACGTTGGCACACTGGTTCTCATGAGATCACCGAAGTTAAGCAATGCTGAGCCTGGCTAGTACCAGATGGGTGACCATTTGGGAATTCTAGGTGCTGTATGTGCTTTCCGCTTAGCTCAGCATTCGTTTCATACCAGTGGCGTGGTTGTAGATTGCGCAACTCTTGCCACAAAAATTTCACGCGCAGGCACCCTACAATGGGTATCCACAGTTAATCCAGACTGAAGATAGCTGGCGAGAATATGTGTGTATATATATATATATATATATACATATATATATATATATATATATAAGTTGAAGAGTTCTCGAGTTACTTGAAAATGACTGACCCAAATAAGCTTATGAATAAATGCTTATTATTATTATTATTATTATTATTATTATTATTATTATTATTATTATTATCAGTATTATTATCTGTATTATTATTGTTGTTATTATTTCATGTGTCCACATGAAATCTTAGGAGAATATTTTATGTATCGATTTTCAGTTTACTTCAACAGTTCTAAATACATAGGTAGAGCTAGGTAATGAGTTAGGAATCTATACATCAATTAAGCTACACAGAATCTTTCCCGTCTCATCGTCAGGCTAAAAGGTACATAATTCGTGTTTCCTGTTGTTTTTATACATTCATGTGGTGGTTCAGCAATTAGGTTCATTTTTATTTGCGCATGTGAAGTAAAGTGTTAGTCAATGGCCGTGCTTCTCTCAGAGAAAAAAATGCTGATTTTCACTTCCTATTCTATCGTTCCGTTTTCTATAAGGTGACCAACCTTTTTTCTTTTGTGAATGTGCTGAATTTATAGTTCAGTTTACTTTAACACGTGTGTACCTGAAGTACTTTGTTGTTAATAACTACCAGGGAGATTCGAAGTTTTCCGGGATTGAATGACGATCAATGAATGTTTCACTCTATACTTTTATTGGTATCGAAATCAGTGAAATTGCCTACTTTTTTAAAACAAATCGATTAATTACCTACTCTAGTTGGGGATCAACCACGCTGTACCGGTGGGGGTGAGGGAGACATCACACGCCCTTCTACAATGACTTAGTCCAATAGTATAGTCTACGTTGCACTGTAGAACAATTTCTGTTAATTTTATAAAATTATTTTTTATATAATGACTTAAATAAAAGTTTAAAATTCAAGCGTCAAGTATCATGGTTCGATTGTGCCCTAAACAGAAACACCTATTTCGAATGTGCCTCTGTCTTCCCAAAGAAACTACTGCTGATTTTATAATAATACTGTTATATAATGGCTTAAAATTCAAGTTTAAAATACGAAAGTCAAGTATGGTGGTGCAATTGTGTCCTAAACAAAAAATATTCATTTCGAACGTTACTCGTTTTATGAAAGAACCTACTGTTGATTTTATACGCCAGCCCTTCTTATTGGGCGGTGATAAACATTTCTCAAATGCACTTACGATGTTAGGCTTTATGAGGCGTTAGCTTTGTTCAAAATAGGACTGCTTCTTCTTTTCTTTTTCAGTCCGGGTTTACATGAAGTTTTGTTTGTAACACACCTGCTATACTAAGGATATTGAGCACTTTCACCGTTGGCAACATCGATACCCACACAACAATTTCAAATCTAAAAGAACAGATAAAAACATGAAAATTTTATCACCCCCCCCCCAAAAAAAAAGTATGTGACACCCTCTCCACCAGATAGTTCGGCAGAACGGAAAACAAAGAGAAGAAGCTATTCTTCGGATATTGAGCACTTTTTGTTGTCCGTGCGCTGGCAAAGAACCCCTTCCCCCCACCCATACATACAAAAATAAAATACAAAATACATGAACCAAAACAACTTTTACTTTCAATCAAAATAGCACCGGGCACCCATGTAACCGAAAAAAAGAAAAAAAATGAGCCGCTGTGTTCAGGCTTGAACGTGAAACGCGAAAGAGGGCAAGAAGGCAAAAACCTACGGACGCACTATTTTGTTCACACAGCGACAAGTGCTTATGACGTAATGACATTGCAAAATAAGCCGTTTAAACGGGCGCGTGACTTGCGAAAAGTTTAAGAAAATAATGGAATTCCTTTCACTGGCTTGTTATTATTTTTTTATTTTTTATTTTTTTGTAAAAGAGCTTTTCACTGGCTTTTTTTCGTCAAGGCACTTTTCTGGCTTTTCTTCGTAAAGGCAATTTTTATATGTATAAAACTTAATTTGCTGCAATTTAAAGAGTTTTCGAAGCGAAATATTGTAATTGGTCCAACAGGTGACACCGTTTCTGGTTTATCATAGCTGGAGAAAAAGTATTTTTAAGTAGAGGTATTATTTGGTGAGCAGTGTAAGAAAAAAAATGGATTTCCTTTCACGGGCTTTTGCTTGTTTGTTTGTTTGGTTGGTTGGTTTTTGTAAAGTCATTGCTTTTACGGGCTCTTTTTTTATTCGTAAAGACACTTTCTAATATGTACAAAACGTAAATTACAGTAGTTTAAAGAGTTTTCGAAGGGAAATATAGTATTCGATCAAACAGGTAGCGCCCAGGGGAAATAACTCGAAACCAGATTTAAAAAAAATCACTGTCGGTAATAATAATTCAACATAAATTAAATACATTATTAATATAAATCAACTTTAAATAACAAACTTTAACAGAACATTTAAAACAATTATTTCGCTATAAACAGTAACTAAAATACAGCTAATTAGTAAAATTGATTTTCCTTAATGTACTATCAAATGAGGTTACCTCGTGAGCGTATATTTTGCAAGAATTATACTATATATAGAAATAAAGGAAATTAGGTTTATGCAAGTAAGCTTTTAGTATGTAAATTAATTAGGAAAGTAATGGACATTTTGTATATATTAATCAAATTGTGAACAAACATACACACAAACATACAAACAAACAGACAGACAGGGATACGGATTTATACGAGATATTATATATGTGCTATACATCAATGTCTCCGTTCAATCTCGAAAGACTAAGAATACTGCCTGTAGGGGCAGCTTCGCATGTAATTGTATAGCAAGGGTTGTGCAATCCCCATTCACACTCTCCTGAATCAGTACTGTTTGAGTACAGTGGCAAGTAGAAGTCCAGGACGACTGGAAACAATGCCGAGATAAGCGGAGGTACATGCAGCACCTGGAAGTTCCAAATGGTCACCCATCTGGTATTGGCCAGGTTCAGAGTTGCTTCACTTCAGTGATCTGACGAGAACCGGTGTGTTAAACGTGATTATGCCATATAGTGTTATACATATGTATATACGTACACACACACATACACACACGCATATATATATATATATATATATATAAAAGTGAACGTGTCTGTGTGTGCGTCTGTGTATCTGTGTATCTGTGTGCCTGTGTACATTTCCCTACGCAATAACTCTGTCAATTTTTAGTCTACAGACTTGAAATTTGATATACAGGTTACTGAGATTTGGGAAAATCGAGGAGATCGGTTGTGGGCCAGAACTTCGGCTATTAAGGGGTCAAAGTTCAACGATTTGACCTTGAGAACTCTACCAAACTCCTTCGACTATTTTGGGTCTACGCATGTCTACCTTAAACTATCAATAGAGGCGACGGATTTTATTAAAATCAGTATTGTTTTTAAGTTCGACCTTTCATACGACAAATATCGAAAAATTGGCTAAAGACATTAATATCTTCCCCTTCAACTATGCACTTTTCTACAGGGGTGGGGTCACTTTTTTCGCCGATATTTTTTAAAGTTATCCTCTCCTTTAGATTGTCTAGCCTTAATTTAAAAAAAAATGTCTCTTCCGGTTTGGCAGTGGTCGTAACAGCATAAACGTTAGAGATTACCCCGTTCTTTTCCTCCTTTGCGGTACGGGTTCGAGCCTGCCTTCCTACTACCACTTTTTTTTTTGCTCAACATACACATCCAAACACCCGGGAAACGCCGGGCTGAAATGCTAGTATATATATATATATATATATATATATATATATATATATATATATATATGTGTGTGTGTGTGTATGTATGTGTGTGTGTGTGTATGTGTGTGTTTCTTTCACATTTCAAGCTCTCATTGCATTCTTCTCAATGACATCATAAATGTCTTTTTTATGGCATATAGCACAAGTGAAAGACAACATGATATTTTTCTATGGGACTAGATATATGCTTTTAATACATTTTCACTAACCCCCTCCCCCCCAATAAATGTGTTGGTAGTGCTCTTCTAAACAGGGCTACTCAGTCACAAAGCATTCACGGATAAGGCGACTTGTCAAAATGAAGATGCAATTGCAATGTTATAAGATTCAAACCGTGTGCGTGGAGAACTGTGATTGTATGCTTTCAACAGGTTCTGTGTGAAAACCATTCCACACTTCCCAATTGCCATAGGACCTTAACCAATTTTGTCTGACTGATACGATCGCAGAGAACATGCGTAGGTCATTGAATTATAATGAAAATCTTACATGATTATAATGCTTCCGAATTTTTTTAATAGCGTAGTGGATACGCAATGAAATTAAATTGCAAGTTACACGCCTCTGGATGTTGAAGGTTCAATCCTCAGTTGGAGCGGCAAGCAAAATTCAATTGTGAATTACCTAGCATTTTTTTACTCAACCATGGTTGATAGAATAAGAGCATGCTATTCCTTTGGATTAAATAAAGCTTTTCGTTTGAATTGCCGTGTAGATTCCCAAGTTTGACAGAAAGATTTGCGAATTTAACAAGACATAGAAAATTGGAGGTGACATCAACCGAAACGTTGTGAAACTAACTCTAATGATAAAACCAGTAGTTTGAAGAATCCAAATAATACACCATGATTATGCTCCAGTGAAAAGCCATGTCAAATCGGCTGGGGACTACTTTATCTGTAAGTTTTAAATTTTCTTTTTTTTCTTCTTCTAGATAGAGGTGAGCTAAACGAAGCTGAAGATCTGTATTTTTGTTTGAAATCAAATTGACCATTCTTCAAAATATTCACTCAAGATCAGTGAACTTTGTAAGCCAGAAGCAAACGATTGCAAGGTGCAAATAACCCACCTTTCAATCCTTTTTTTTTTGTTTGAAAAATTTTTCACCGCATGTCTGCTATTCTGATATTTAAGAAAAAAATTCCGATGATTCGTTAAGTTTTACATAAAATTTTCTTTGGTTTGTCATGCACAAGTTTAAAGCAAATTTCTTTGATATATTTATTACGTTTAAGTTAGTATTTTCGTTGATCTGTCAGGATTACATTTAAAATATCATTTTCGTTGGTCTGTCAGGATTACATTTAAAATATCGTTTTTGTTGGTCTGCCATGAGTAAGTTTAAAATAGCATTTTTACGTGGATTAAATGGAAGCATTCTAAGACGAACCATTCTTGTTATTAAAGGCGTAGGGGAGGAAAAAAGAAATTGTTTTTTAAAAAATGTTGGCAAATTTCTCTTTTCAAACAGGAAATTAAATGATAGTGACCATCTGTTTGTTCTGCTCGCTTTAATGAGCGTTAAGCAGCTGGCTGGAAACTGTTTACTCTTTGCTCTGATGAGCGCAGGGGAAGAGGGTGAAGATGGGGTTCAGCCGCTTTTAAGTTATCATCACAATACTGAGCACTCAAAGAAACAACTTCTTCCCGTTGTTGTTGTCGTTGTTGTTGTTGTTGTTGTTGTTGTTGTTGTTGTTGCCATCGATTCTTTTTAGATTTTTTTCTGTTTTGTCTTCGACTCTTGTTTTGATCTGGATTTTTTTTCCTTCATTAAATCTTTTCTTTGACCTAACTATTTCTTTCCATCACTCCGTCTCCCACTATTTTCATTTTTGAAGACCCCCCTTCTCTTCTATTTCATATTCCTATCAAACTGTCATCTATTCTTTTGCCTTCGTTCTTCTTTGCACTTTGTTCTTTTGTATCTGTTACCTTTCTTCTTCTTCTTTTTCATCATCGTCATCATCATCATCATCATCATCATCATCATCATCATCATCATCATCATCATCATCATCACCAACAACAACAATAACAACAACATCAAACGTTAGTACATATATATAGCTCTTTATTTGGATGGAATTAATTGTTGCCACTTAGCATAAGGCATAGCTCTTCAGAAACAAATTCAGTACTCTGGCAGTCGCTACCACGAATACGATATTATATATATATATATATATATATATATATATATATATATATATATATATATATATGTATATATATATATATGTGTGTGTGTGTATATATATATGATGATTCCAGCAGACAAAACCATGAATATATACAGCATGGATTTTGAAACCTACAACAGCCTAATTATGAAGGAACTCAATAAAAACTATAGAGTAGCAAGTAATGAAGAACTGAATACTATAAACTCTCAAACCTTAAAAATAAGTGAAAAAATGAACATACAAGATAAGATAGAGGGATATACACCACTGTGCATACGCTTTACCCTAAAAGATCATAAACCAGAATTCAACAATAATCCTAGCATTAGACTGATTTCTCCATGTATTTCAGATTTGGGAAACATTATCTAAAAAATACTAGACGAAATCCTACCTAAATTAAAAATAAAATTTACCATAACCTGTGGAAATCATCGCAAGAGGTAATTGAATGGTTCGGCACACTACCCCAAGGCAAAAAGAGAAAATTCCTTATGTTCGATATAGATTCATATTACCCCTCTATTTCACCAAATCTCTTCGAGGAAGCACTAGAACTAGCTAGAAAATAACAATGATAACAAAATTAGATTTAGACATTATAAGATTAGCAAGAAGAACTCTAATTAAATATGATAACAAACTATGGACCAGAAAGAACAAAAACCTCAACTTTGTGGTCACAATGGGCGCCGGATAGTGCACAAGTAACATACCTTGTAGGTCTTTATATACTAAATGAACTATATAAAAAGATTCCGAAACTAAGAGGACTACACCGGGATGACGCATCTTTCTACTTGAACTCAACAAATAGATTATTTAAAAAAAAAAAAAAATTGAACAATTCTTCAGTAAACTGAACCTAGATAAAACAATAGACCCAAACGACAAATGTGTAAACTTCTTAGATATAACCCTGAATCTTGACAACAATTCCTATAAACCCTATTAAAAACCCAACCAAACGCTATTCTACATAGATCACAAGTTCAACCATCCGAATAGTATGAAAAAAGCACTTATACCTAACATCTCAAAGAGAATATCCAAAATATCACAAAATGAAGAATTATTCAATAAAAACAAGGATATTATAACCAAGCCTTAGCTAGATTAGGATATAAAGAACAAATTAAATTTATTAAGGAAACTCAAAACAATAACATAGCTACAGAAAGAACAATAAACAATGCAAATGTAATATCTTACAACATGTCAATGAGGAAATATAAAAAAGGAAAAAAAAGAGCAAAAACAAATGAAAAAATAGAACACACAATGAACACGAAAAAGAAAAATGAAAAGGTAGACTATAATAAAACTGAAAGAGAAGTTAAAAAGAAAAATAGAAGGAAGAGCCAGACGTGGTTTAATCCACCGTTCAGCCACCAAATAAAAGATAACATCCCAACGGAATTTTACCAAATTATAGACAAAAATTTCCCGCACGATAGTAAACTAAGTAAGATAATTAATAAAAACACTGTTAAGCTATCCTTCTCAACGTCTTTTAACTTAACCAATACCATAATTGGCTCAAATAACACAAAATTAAACACATTTTTGAAAAACAGAAATAGGACAGAAAATGAATCTAACAATGTAAAAGAATGTAACTGCCGGGACCCTAATGAATGTCCAATGGGGGGCGCGAACTGTTTAACGTCAAACGTAGTATAAAAATGTGAAGTTATAACAAATAATGAAACTAAAGTATACCTGGGGAGCACCGAAACTTGCTTTAATGACAAATATCGAAATCACTTAGCATCGTTTAAAAATGAAACCGAGAAAGAAAAGAACACCACAAATAACGAAAACAACAACAATGTAGATAAAAATGAAAACAATTGTAGAAAGGATCATAACAATAGTGACAATTACAATTACAATAACGAAAATAGAAACAGAACCAATAGCAATAACGAAAAAAACAGAAACAACAAAGAAAAATCAACCACTCTAGCATTATGGATTAAGGAATTAAAGAAAAATAAAACTTAATATGAATTAAGATGGTCAATAATTGATAAGGGGAAAAATATAAACCTAGCAAATCGAAAAGATGCAACCTATGTATATTAGAATCTTACCATATATTAATAGCAAAAGAAAAATTATTAAACAAACGACTAGATGTAATCCACGGCTTTTTCTACAGAAACAGATATTTAATTTCACGAACTAGAGCAGATTAGGAAAAAAATAGTAAAAACAAAACGTATAATATAAGGAAAGAAAAAAGATGCAAGGGAGGTAATCCTAGATATAAAATGATACCATGAGAGTGACCTCTAAACATAAGGATCGGGTAATAATAAGAATTAAAACACCAAGTAAAAAAAAGAACATTAAAATAACACGCATAAATATAAAATAAAATTATATAAAATTATATGATAATTGAGAAAGAAAAAATACGGAACTACGGGTTAAAACGGAAAACTATCTTCACATATCACCAAAAGATGTAGGAAGTGAGGAGGCATGGCTTTGGAAATGTTTTTACCCAAATACGATGTTCAGTATGTTAAAAGTATACCTTTTGTTGTAATAATCTAATGATTAAACATCTGAAGAAGTTGATGGGGACAGGAGATTTTTATGGAAACATAAATCATAAAATTGCCTACTCATCAATGAAACAGCTGTAATGGAAAAATCCAGGAAATAAAGGAAGGTTATAAAAAAGGAAACGCGAGTCTTTGAATTTTCAACAAAATTTACACTATATATATATATATATATATATATATATATATATATATAGATAGATAGATAGATAGATAGATGGATACATAGATAGATAGATAGATATATGTTCAGTGTATCACATAAATGAGTAGACTCCTCACATTTCCGCAGATATTTAAGTATAAATCTTCATTGGACAACACTGACAAAATAGCATTTTGACACATTGAGATGGAATATATATATATATATATATATATATATATATATATATATATATATAGATAGATAGATAGATAGATAGATAGATACATAGATAGATATATGTTCAGTGCATCACATAAATGAGTAGACTCCTCATATTTCCGCAGATACTTAAGTATAAATCTTCATTGGACAACACTGACAAAATAGCATTTTGACACATTGAGATGGAATATTTATTTATATATATATATATATATATATATATATATATATATATATATATATATATATATATGCAGTGTATCACAAAGGTGAGTATACTCCTCACATTTCTGCTAATAGTTAAGTATATCTCTTCATGGGAAACAATGACAAAATAACACGTTTACACAATAAAATGTAGTCTGTGTGCAGCATATATAAAAGAATTAATATATTTTCCCTTCAAAATAACTCAACATATTACCATTAAAAGCTAAACATCTCAAAACAAAAGTGAGTACACCCCTTGGGAGAAACTGTCAATATTAATATATACCATATATGCTTAAGGCTATCAGAACCAAACAAATTAAATTTAATCTCATCAAACCAAAGGACATGGTTACAGTAATTTATGGGCTTTATTAACATGTCTTTAGTAAACTGCTTGCGGGCTTTCTTGTGTATTGCCTTCAGAAGAGGCGTGCTCCTGGGGTGACAGCCATGCGCACAAATTTGAGGAGTACAAAGATAAATGTGCCACGCCTACAGTCAAGCATGATGGTGGGAATTTCATGGTCTGGGGCTGCATGAATGCTGCGGGTATTGAAGAGTTACATTTCATTGAGGGGAACGAACTCCAACATGTACTGTCAAATACTGCAGCAGAGCATGGTCACCCCCCCCCAGAAGCTGTGTCGCAGAGCAGTGTTCCAGTAAAACAATTACCCAAAACACACCATCAAGAAAATAAATGCTTTATTAAAGAGGCTGATGGTTAGGAGCATCTTCAAGCAGAAGGTGGAGGTGGGCAAAGTCTCAAATATCTGTCAACTCCCCGACAGTGTAACTGAAGAGTGGAAGAGCATTCCAGTGGCTACATGTGAAGCTCTGGTAAACTTCATGTTCAGTAGAGTAAAGGCACTTTTGGATAATATTGGTGGCCACACAAAATATTGAGAGCTGACATGTATGCCAATATCGATAACTTTTCATAAGGGGTGTACTTACTTTCTTTGGCTGGGATTTAGCTTTTAATGGCTATATTTTGAGTTATTTTGGAGAAGAAAATAAATTAACTTTGTCATATATGCTGCAGAAAGACAGTTTTTCATTGTGTTAAAAATCATTTTTTCAGTGTCGTCCCATGAAGAGATATATTTAAATATTTGAAAAAATATGAAAGATGTACTCACTTTTGTGATGCTTTATATATATATATATATATATATATATATATATATATATATATATATATATATATATATATCTGTGTGTGTGTTTATATATATATATATATATATATATATATATATATATATATATACACACCATTGTGCCAAAAAGAATATCCACATTAAATGTAACTATTTAAACAAATCCAAATTAAATGTAACTATTTAAACAACCTATGCCTCATTTGATTCGCCTTTTATTCCTCTATAATCTTACCTGTTTATAGTTGACTTTTAATAGAAGTATACTAGTGTGCACGTCAATTAAAAAATTAACTTCAAATCGCGAAGGCAAAAAGAAACTCTGCAGCAAGAAATGATCTTTAAACTAGCTTAAACTATCAATTTTTTATGCAACAAATTTTAATTGTTGTCGTTCCAGGTAATAGAACGTACCATTTCGTCCATATACCTCAACTTTTTCTAAGTGATCGTCAGGAGCTCATTAATCTCCACCATTCCAGTTTATCCAATTGAGAAATCAGCTGCAGATTGAAATGTGATTAGAAAACGGCACGAATGACTGTGCAAAAGCACTAAAACACCGCCTGTGTGCATGATGCCATTAAATCTGACCGGCCTTGAGTTACGTCTTACATAGAATACAATGCAGCCTCAAAAACAGATTTGAAACGGTTCCCCAAATCCAACAACAGTGCAATATTGTTAAAAAGTGCTCTCTTTCTACAGTTAAGAACAGATTGAAGGAATTTAATTTGCAAGGCTGTGTTGCAAGACCCAAGCCACTGATTTATGTAAAAAGCGGAAAGCACAGTCTGGACTTCGCGACTCATCATATTGGACGAAAGTGATTTTTACTAAAGAAAGTGTAACGTGCATCCAGGAGATAAGCGCCCGCGTGTTTGCGTGTTGTGTGGGTACGTGGGAGAGACGGATGAGGGGAAAAAGACTTACCTCGAGACCAGCTCAGCGTTACCGACCAAAAATAGAAAAGAGGGACCAAGATGGCGACCGCCGTCTTTTGTAAAGTATGATGTCTCGCAAAGTCACACGAATTCTCGGAATATGCAAATTTAGCCGACCTAGAACGACGATAAAAGCGGGTGAGGGGAAAGACGTGGGGAGTGACGATTGAGTTGGCTGGGGAATCGTGTGGCTGTTGCTTCTTGTGCCGTGTTGAGGATATCTTACCGTGTTAAAGAGAGAGTCGGGCGCCATCTTGAATTTTTCCCTACATTTTTTTTCTTACAGTAATTTCTCACATTTACAAGCTATTTCGGCCATTTGGCCTCAAGGACTATGACCGAGTCGAAATTTGACTTAAAGCTCATACCCGAGTTTGACGGGTCCACGTCCATCGTCGACTGGGTTGAAAGGGTCGAGCTGACGTGCGACCTTTGTGAGGTGAAAAGGGTACACACTGTAATTCCCCTGAGATTGGCTGGGGGTGCCTTGAGTGTATATCAGCAACTCAGTGCTGCCGAAAAGGGAGATGTCACCGCAATTAAAGCTGCGCTGTACAAGGCATTTGCCATGGATCCTTGTACGGCCTATGAAAAATTTGCTTCCCGAAAACTTCTACCGGAGGAAAGCGTGGACGTTTTCTTCGCTGAGTTAAAGAAACTCGCAGTTCTGTTCGGTGGAGGGGTGTCGGAGCGGACGCTTGCGTACGCATTTGTGGCGGGCCTTCCCACTCGGGTGAAGCAGCTACTGAGAGCCTCAACCAGCGTTTCAACAACGACCATGGAACACTTGATGGAACGTGCTCGAGCCATCATCAAAGATGAGGAGGACCTGGGGGAACCAGTTGTGATGGCGACACAGACAGGCCAGATTGGCGCTCGGGAGATTCCGAATCAGAACCCTGCAAGCAATGGGAAATGTTTTCGCTGCGGCCGACGCGGACATTTTGCAAGGAATTGCACCAACAGGGGGCGTGTGCGCTGTTTTAAGTGTGGCGGGTTGGGGCATCTAGCCCAAAACTGTGCGGGAAACGTATCAGGGGAGAGGACGTCAGCGCCGCCCTGCTCCCCGAGCAAAATTTGAACAAGGCGCAACCAGTAATAACCGTCTACGTAAACAGGATACCCTGCTCAGCACTTCTCGACTCAGGCTGTTCGCATACTATAGTGAGCACCAGGCTGTGTCCAAGTTGGACTAAGAGGAAGATCAAAGTCACCACGATAGGAGGCGAGACCCAGACATGCTGTGGAGCTGGAACTGTCAAGATCTACACGGACACCGGTGCAGCCACTAAGATCAATGTGCTCGTGACCCAAGAGAATCTCCTGGGGTTTGACCTATTGCTCGGATACGATGCCATCAAGGCGCTGGGGGGAGTCGCAATTCATCGGGATGGAAAGGTGCGATTCTTAGAGGCCCCAGTGTGTGCAGCGCTCCATATCGATCGGCCGGATTTTACAGTGGACTACGACTCGCGCAAGAGGGCCTGGATTGCATCTTGGAAGTGGACCGAGGGAATGGCACCGACTAAACTCAAGAATGGGGTTGCAGAGTACCCTATACCCAGTGAGGCCCGAGCAGAATATGAAAGGGAACTAAAGGCGTGGATCCAAGATGGCTGGTTAATCCCCTACCCTGAGGACAAGCTTGGGCCTCCGAAGGGTCTAATACCCTTGATGGCAGTAGTCCAGCATAACAAGTCGAAAGTACGGCCCGTGCTGGACTATAGGGAGCTTAACAAGCATATTGAAGCCTACACTGCCGATGCTGACGTATGCGCCAGTAAGTTGAGGGAATGGCGTCAGAAAGGCACTAATGTCTCAATATTGGATTTACGAAAAGCCTATTTACAGGTGCGAGTTGATGAGACGTTGTGGCCGTTCCAGACAGTTTGGTTCCAGGGGCAGAGGTACTGCCTTACACGCCTTGGCTTCGGCCTAAATGTGGCACCACAGATCATGAAGACTATTGTCAACACAGTATTGTCCCAAGAAAAGCCCATGAGGGACTCAACGTCAGCTTACATTGATGACGTATACGTCAATGAAGATGTACAGTCTGCGTCGTGTGTCAAAGAAAAGTTGGCTCAGTTTGGTCTGGAATGCAAGAATCCCGAACGTTTAAGGGAAGGAGCACGTGTATTGGGATTGGATGTTTATGAAGAGGATGCCACCCTACAATGGAGGCGTGGCAGTGAAATTCCAAGCATCCCCAACCTCGTTACAAGGCGGACCGTTTTTTCTTGGTGTGGAAAACTTGTTGGTCACTTACCGGTCTGTGGCTGGCTCCGCGCAGCTATTGGTGTGATTAAACGCAGAGCAAATTTAACAACCACGGGTTGGGATGACATATCCGATGATGTCCTACTAACTCTGATGATTAAGGAGACACTGGAGAGAGTGAACAAGAAGGACCCTGCCTGTGGGCGGTGGTGTGTTAACGGAGACAACGTAGGTGTGTGGGTTGATGCCAGTTCTTTGGCGTTGGGAGTATCGTTGGAGCAAGGAGGAAACGTGTTCGAGGATGCATGTTGGCTGCGGCCCGTAACAGATTCTCAGCATATCAACCTGGCAGAGCTGGACGCTGTTGTAAAGGGGGTAAATCTGGCCCTGCAGTGGCAGTCTAAGAAGTTGACCTTGTACACAGATTCTCTCTGTGTCTACCACTGGGTGTCTGACACACTTTCAGGACGGACACGAATCCGTACCAAGGCAGCAAGCGAAATGTTAATACGGAGAAGGCTAGACACGCTAAAAAACCTGGTATCTGAGTATGGGCTATCACTGAGCGTCACTCTGGTGCCATCACATTGTAATCGTGCTGACCAACTGACCCGTGTACCTCACAAATGGTATGAAGTCGCGAAGATGGGAATGGAGATTACTGCTCGATCTTGTGCAGTTGCAATCGACCCATGTCAAATACAAAAAATTCATGCACAGAGCGGACATCCGGGTATCAAGAGGACCCTTTATTTTGTGAGGCGTGCATACCCAGCAGTGACCAAGATGGATGTCAGACAGATCGTCAGAAATTGTGAGGCTTGCCAGTCTATTGATCCTGCACCAGAGCGATGGCAGAAGGGTCGCTTGGAAGTTGAGAGTGTGTGGCAGCGGCTGGCCATGGATATTACCCATTACAGTGGCAACCCCTTTCTAACTCTCATTGATTGCGGGCCTACGAGATTTGCGGTGTGGCGGCAGATGACCAGACAGGATTCAGCAAATGTTGTTCGCCACCTATCATCCATTTTTTTTGAGCGAGGTGCGCCGGAAGAGCTCCTGACTGACAATGATGCAGCGTTTTGTAGCCAGCAAGTCCGGCAGTTGTTAGATGAGTGGGGCGTCCGTCTACGGTTGCGATGTGCGCATGTGCCATCAGGAAATGGCATTGCTGAAAGAAGCCATCGCAGCATCAAGAGAATTGCTGCCAGGAAGCGATGTACTATTGCGGAAGCAACATATTGGTACAACATTACGCCAAAGGACGGGACGTCCCCTTCAACCGCACCTGCGAATGCTATTTACACGTACCAAGTCGGAGTGAAGGGAATCAACACTACGCAGCCAACCGACAAGGGAACATATAACAGATATGAAGTGGGAGATCCAGTGTGGGTGCGGCCTCCAGGAAATCGGTGCACCGACAAGTTTAAGCGAGGACACATATCTGGAGTGATTAGCCAGCAGTCTGTTTTGGTCGATGGAACCCCACGACATGTGCGAGATCTTCGCCCAGCTACCGAGGTGCGTCATACAACTACAGAAGAAAGCAGTGAAGCGTCTAGCGATGAGCTGCCGATGCACGGATTCAGTGAGCCCCTTCCAGAGACTGATAGCGATACTTCATCTGATGAGGCGGAACCAGATCCAGAGCCCGAATCTGAAACAGTGAATGTACCTCTTCGCAGAAGCACACGCACTAAAAGGCCACCCCCCCAGTGCTCTCTATGTGATCATCAGATCAGGGGGGAGTGTAACGTGCATCCAGGAGATAAGCGCCCGCGTGTTTGCGTGTTGTGTGGGTACGTGGGAGAGACGGATGAGGGGAAAAAGACTTACCTCGAGACCAGCTCAGCGTTACCGACCAAAAAT
This sequence comes from Euprymna scolopes, assembly GCF_053919585.1. Taxonomy (NCBI): domain Eukaryota; kingdom Metazoa; phylum Mollusca; class Cephalopoda; order Sepiida; family Sepiolidae; genus Euprymna; species Euprymna scolopes. The sequence goes on along the minus strand of NC_136497.1, from coordinate 82,359,480 downwards.
AGAAAAGAGGGACCAAGATAGCGACCGCCGTCTTTTGTAAAGTATGATGTCTCGCAAAGTCACACGAATTCTCGGAATATGCAAATTTAGCCGACCTAGAACGACGATAAAAGCGGGTGAGGGGAAAGACGTGGGGAGTGACGATTGAGTTGGCTGGGGAATCGTGTGGCTGTTGCTTCTTGTGCCGTGTTGAGGATATCTTACCGTGTTAAAGAGAGAGTCGGGCGCCATCTTGAATTTTTCCCTACATTTTTTTTCTTACAGTAATTTCTCACATTTACAGAAAGCAAGTCCAATAGTCTAGGCAATGATGGTAGGCAGTACGTCTTTTGAAGGAAAGACGAATAATTTTATCCTAGGTGCACAGTAACAATACTGCTAGGTGATGGAGGTTCAGTGCTGATGCTGAGAGTTATTAGTGCACATGGTGCAGGGTATAAAGTTCGCATGAAGGTTAAATTAATTTGACCAAGTACATTAATATGTTGAGTGAGCATTTTCTATCCTAATTTATTCAGAATTTGGATGATAATTCCATCTTCATGCAGGATAATGCTCCCATTCACACAGCTGGCAATGTCAAGAGGTTCCTGGAAGAGCATGATATTCCGTGTTCGGATTAACCTGCAGAATCTCCAGACCTCAATCAGATCGTATGGCATTACATCAAGCAACAGCTACGCAATAAAATTTCAAATCTAGAAGAACTTTGGCATATCAACCCTTTTCGGATTATTTAATGCCGAATCCAAAGATTTTGAAGAAAATTTTTTTAATAGAATATATTTGTTGTTTTCACGTCGGTTTCTATTTAACCCATAGTTGGGGCCCTAACAGGTACTACCACTCCGGGTCAGAGTGGACCTGGGAGCAATGGTAATTAAAGGGTGGCTCCACACTCCCCAAAGCCCACAAGCTGGGGCCTCACCACTGGATATAGTTTAAGGTCTTCTCCAGGACCCCCATTGAGGGACTTTTACCCTCTGCAGGGGGGCAGTCGGCGTATTCTAATGCCCCACCGACGGGGCCAGAAGAACGTTGGACAAAGATTAAATGCATATGAATGATCTAAATATGTAATTTGGAAGATCATTGATGAAGATCAGTAAGAGAGTTTGACCAGGATGGAACCCTGAGCGACATCAGTATTGATACTATGATCTTTATCGATTTATCTCCATCAACGATTAATCTTATAAACCTATCAGGTCGCTTTGCAGTCGTTCATGTTGGATGTTTTTATTAAGTTCCTGAATGTTCGTTTGACTGTGTATGTTCGTTGGATGTTTCCAGTTTCTGTTTGGAAGTGCGGGCCGATGTGGATACCCTCCCATCCGTTTGATCCGATTCCGACGACGGGTCATTAGTACCCTCGTCCATTTGCGTCCTAGGTATATTGTCAGTGCTATCAGCAGCAACCACGGTGGGATTATCTCGGAAATAATCGTCCAGTCCAAGTGGATGTTTTGCTTAAATAGCGGTCCTATCGATGCCTCCGATGATACCTGTACCCTCGGTGTTTTTGATGAATTCCTCATCCGCCTCCTCTGTCGCTCTGGTCGGGTCTCCGTAGGCTATATCGTGAAGCTAAGCGGCTAGGTCAAGTTTGTTCTTGGGTGCGAACTTGAATTTTTTAGAGTCGGTGCCAGGTCCGAGGAAATCGTATCCCGGTACAGTGAATTCTAGTTTCGTCCGACGTCTTTTACGCGGTGGAGGCATTCTTCATTCTTTCCGTAGCGTTTTGCCTTATATACCTGTAAGTAGGTCAATATTTATAATTATTGCGTCATGTCTATTTATAGATTTGATAATATTGTATTTATACCTAATGTCTGGTTACTAGTAATGACGCTACTACTTTTACATAGATGGATCTAATGTACGGAGTGCAACGACCACACGACACTACCAGTGACTAAGAAAATAGAATACCAGACTGGTAGTGTCGTGTCGTCCTTGCACTCCGTACATTAGATCCATCTATGTAAAAGAGGCGATTTCTAGCTATTCCGTTGCTGGAATCTTCTGAAGCAGATACTTATTTCATATTCTGCCAAAAGATTTTGATATATCAAGAGAAATTGCCCTTGTAATATAGTCTTTATCAAGATATCTACTAAAAGAGGTTCACTCCAGCACATCAGCTGTAGATCAAGCATGATTGAAAGCAGGTCGCATGTCACTAAGTTCTTTTTGCATAGGTTGTTAACTACTTCTTAATTTATTACTGATTCAAGTAACTTACTCATGATGCACAAGAGACTGATTGGTTTGTAGCGAGAGGAAAATGAGCGATCTCCAGTACTCTTAAACAAAATATTGGGAAGCAATTACCCTTAAGGCAACGTTTAAACAGCTTTGCGAGTAAGTTCCGGTTGAAGCTTTTTAAGCACTATGATTAGAATGTTGCATTGCTAGACTTAAGATTCATCACATAGTCAAACAAAAAATATATAAAGAAATTATTTTTCTTGTTTTCCCCATTCTGTAGAGTTTAAAAACTTAATATTGTATTTTCAGAAAAAATAACTAGCGAAATAAAAGTAAAGAATTACTAGCGTAAATCTTATCGAAATTATTGGGCAAAAAACATGTCTGTAAAAATGTACTTTTTCATTGCATTATCTGGTGAATTTGTGGTCTGATACTTGACGTGTTTTCTAGACTGAGTATTATAAATGAGGCAAAATATTGAAATAAAAATCGACATAAAGCTGTGCTTATATATATATATATATATATATATATATATATATATATATATATATATATATACATATATATTGTTTTAACAAAAACCAAGACATCAAGAAATGGATTGATAGCAAAAAAATAGTGTATTTCGTTGTTAGTTATAATTGTTTCAAGACTATTCGGACAAATTCAAACATTATGTCGTTTAAAAATTTTCTACAAAAACAGCCTTTTGTCAGACTTTAAAAACACTTTAACAATAAAACATTATGGAAACCATTTCCCTTATGAGGATAAGAAAACAAACGGAAATATTTTACGTATATCTCATCCTTGCAAAGTTTTTATAAAGATTTTTATATTTAACTATTTGCGTATCTCCATTTAAAAAAATTTTCAAACAAATTATCATACAACGTTAACACTAATTACCTATGCCCACTTAATATGTTTTACTAATACTATTCATTGATTTCATTAATTAAATTTCTTTATTTTTTATTTAATTTAAATTGTTTTTTCTAATATGGCCTAATCAACTAAGTTATATTGTTGCGATTCTATGTTAGTTTCGTATCTGGAATTTGCTTTGTCTATTCACAAAAAATATCGGCTAACCTATTTATGCGATTAAAAAAACGTTTTTGGTTTAAAACTAATTCAATACGGAAAGAAAGTTTAACATTACTCTATACTTAATTTATTCTCATTCTTCATTTAAAATCAAGGATCTCAATTTATAATTTTCTTTTCTTTCGTTCCTTCCTATTAAGATTTACGATTATCGGATATTTTAGATGTAGAAAGAGAGATGACTCTGTACATTCGAAATTTTAAAGGTTTAGTTGAATTATAAGCTATCAACATCCTCATATGTATCTATAAGGTTGAAAGAGAGGTAACTGAAGCTGTTCGATATTTTAGTGTTCACGCAGGGTTCTAAGTTTGGTAAATTCCTAATATTAATTTATTGATTCATTTATTAATTGAACAAAACCAATTTAATCTAGGCTAACTTATTCAAAATATAAGTTTGTATTGCATCTCTTAACCATGGTACTAATTTTCTTACCAAAGATTTAACCTACGTTTGCCATCCAACCATAATTTTCTGAGGTCATGTATGCCTTTAATTCAAATAATATCAATTGGGGAATTAAATTCTTTAATACTTATCTAATAATAATACAAATCACATTAATAAGTATTCTATTAATAAATATATCCTTTAGCTCCATGTACGTTTTAGTCCAATGAAATTGGAGGCTCGCCCTTGTTTTTTGGATTTAATCCTTCAGAAAAAAGAGTATTATTTATTAAGGTAGAATTTTTCAAGTTTTACTCATCTAAAAACAGTATCAATTAATCCCCATTCTTTAATTATTAATATTGTTTTTTATTGTTGTATTCATATTGCTAATTTTTGTTAAGCTATTTTATTGATCTAGAAACGGTATCAACTATTTCACTATCAATATAACTAAAATTGTGTTCACAGTTTTGAAACAATATTGCTAATTTTTGTTAAGCCTTTTTATAGATCTGAATTTCTTATCTGATAATCCATTGTCTTTATTTCTAAAAATGTGTTTCTAGTGTAGAATATTAGATTCCAGATTTGCTTGCTAGATTTGAATCATACATCACATCTAATTTACACCATTATTTAACTCCATATTAACTTTGGCCTTACACTCAAGAACCTCTTTTTTTTCAATAATCTTTTTCTCTCAGCTACATTTAAGACGTGATAGCTGAACAGCATCCAGCCTTTTATTTCATATTCTCCTTTAGAATTCATAATGTAGACGGCATCCAGTAAACACAGATTGCACTTTTTTGATTTCCCAGGTCTATATTTACTACCCTTACCCACAATTGACCATTTCAATTCAACATCTTTTTTGTTTTTATGAAGTTCCCTGACCCAATCACCTAATGCAGTTGTGTTTTTCTTTTTATTTCTAATGTTTATTCTTGTACCAACCCTATCATTACCACCTTCTCTATTCTCCACCATACATACACATGAAAAAAAACCACATACATGCACACATACATGCATACATATAGATGCACACAAACGTACATACACATGTACACACACATGCAAAAATACACACATGGAGGCACACATATACGCACGTATGTACATATGCATATACACACGTACACGTAAACATATGTAAAATACACATGAAGGAGCTTTCCAAAAGTCATAAATACTCAATACGACGATGATGGTGATGGGTACAATTAAATGAGTTTGACATGAATAAAAAAAAAGAAAAACAATACGGTAGAAAAAATTTGTAGAAGAGACAGTCACTCGCTGAAGTGTTTATGCAATTTTACAAAAGAATAGACGTATGAATCAGACGAAAACACAATCCAACTGCTCAGTATTTGAAACGCCTGGACTTTTTTTTGAAATAAAAAATTTGTTTTAAGACTCACACTTCTTCTGTAGATAATGATGATGACAAATTTCACACATTATTTTACAAATAAAAAGACGTAGGAATCAGACGAAAACAAAATCCAACAAATCAGTACTAAAACGCCTGGACTGTATATATGTGTATATATATATATATATATATATATATATATATATATATATATATATATACAGTGTATCACAAAAGTGAGTACACTCTCACATTTCTCCAAATTATATCTCTTCATGGGACAGCACTGAAAAACATGATTTTTTGACACAACGAAAAGTAGTCTATCTGCACATATATAACAAAGTTAATTTATTTTCCCCTCAAAATAATTCAAAATATAGTCATTATAAGCTAAATCCCTGGCAACAAAAGTAAGTATACCCCTTACAAAAGGTTGTCAATATTAACACACAACATGTCAATTCTCAATATTTTGTGTGGCCACCATCATTATCCAAAACAGCCTTTACTCCCCTGGGACCAGAGTTTACATGTAGCCACTGGAATGCTCTTCCATTCTTCAATTACGACGTTGCAGAACTGATGGATATTTGAGATTTGCACACTTCAACCTTCTACTTGAGGATGCCCTAAAGATGTTCTATTGGGTTCCAGTTGTGTTCAAGTCTGGAGACGTGCTAGGCCAGTTCATCACTTTTACCCTCAGCCTCTTCAGTAAAGCAGTGATTGTCTTGGATATGTGATTTGGGTCATTGTCATGTCGAAACACTGCTCTGTGACCCAGTTCCTGGAAGGACAGAGTCATGCTCTGCTGCAGTATTTGACAGTACATGATGGAGTTCATGTTTCCTTCAATGAAATATAACTCTTCAATACCCGCAACATTCATGCAGCCCCAGACCATGACATTCCCACCACCATGCTTGACTGTAAGCATGACACACTCATCTGTGTACTCCTTACATGGTCGCCACCACACATGCTTAAGGCAATCAGAACATAACAAAGTTTATTCATCTCATCAGACCATAGGATATGGTTCCAGTAATCTACTGCTAAGGTTGCTAGAAAAATAATTTAATTATTCTATTGGTCCAGTAAGTACTTTACCTCTGACACAGTCTTCTATCTCTATTAGAGTTAAAAGTATCCCTGCCATATTTAAAGAGATGTCACCTGGATCACTCTTTTCCTCTTCTTATGCATAGTCTTTTTCATGCAAATGTTTCTAACCTCTTTCTAATATTTATGATAGGTGCTTGACAGAGCTCTAATCCACGCTACCAGTGTAAAATATTCGCAGTAAAAACTTGTCTAGATATACCTATAGTAAAGAACTTTCCTTTTTTTCCTACTTATCAAACGCTTAATGTTATTTCTATGAATAAAGTTTCTTTTCTAGACCATTCCATTTGTGAAATAAAATAACACAAATCTGCTTCAGCATAGAAGTCTTCAAGTGTAATGTGAACAAACAATTTGATAATCAATTTCTCTTTAAGTAATTTTCTGATGATCCAACCCAATTTTTCCAGTTCTCTCATGAGGACGATCTCTTTAACCCAAATCCACGAGTGCTTTTATAAGTGGTGATTCATCAGTAAAACAATGATTCATTCTCATTTCTAGATTACAAATATATTTTTTATATTCACTATCTCTCTGTACACTTACTTGACTAGATCAATCAATTAATTATCCACTGTGCTGAGACCACCTATCCCTTTGCTGAAAACGTGTCTTCTTCTTCTTCTTCTTCTTCTTCTTCTTCTTCTTCTATTCATTCAACATCACTTTTCCTTGTTCAGGGATCAGACGTTTTCTGATATTACACAAGCTCACTGATGTTCTCATGGTTAAGCAGGTTAACTGTCTTCAAATTCAACTCTATGCAGTCTCATCTAATCAATTGCTTTAAACATTTCCTTGGCCAGTCTACTTTCCTGCGATTTTAGACAGCCATGCTTCTACAGTGGTTTATCCAGGAGAACAAACCTGTAACCGATTCATTGAAAGAATAACCTATATACTGGCCAAATGTAGTGCTTTCAGCAAATTCTCTGACCTGATTTGTTGGGTTTTGCAAAATTTCACGTTGCAAACTCTTCATATCATGGATCCCTTATTGCTCACTCTCCACGGTTCAGTGGTCAACTCTCAAAATTCAACTGTTGTCTTGTCTAATCACATTGTGTCCAAGTTTTCCTTGTCCGGCCAACCATCTTGAGATTTTAAAACATCAATGTTTCTGCAAGGGTTTATCCAGGAAGATTTATGTTCTACATGACCAGAGTTATAGATTCATCCTTAGGGTTATCTTAATGTGGAGCAACTATATTGCTTTCAACAAAACTTCTGACTTGATCGTTTGGTCAGATTTAGCATTTCAAATCCATTTAATCATGTATCTGTCATTACACTGAGAGAGAGAGAGAGAGAGAGAGAGAGAGAGAGAAAGATATATATATATATATATATATATATATATATAGAGAGAGAGAGAGAGAGAGAGAGCGAGAGAGTAAGATGAGGGTCTAGCGTTCAATGCCAGATATTATTACGCTCCGAACACAGATATTATACAACTTACGCCAGATGTAGAGAGAGACAACTAACAATGTTCTCAGAGACAAAAATTCACGAAATTTTGCTCAAGTGGCCTTCACTCTTGTAGCTATACTAACGACATCCGCCATTTGAACTCGGCATATCTCCTAGATAAAAGAGTCTATTTCAAGTTTGCATCATGACCATGGTCCTATGTCTCCGTCTAGCGGCTAAGATTTTAACCAAGAGAAGGTAACCTATATATTTTCTATAAAAGAAGTAACACTGAAAGAAATTCTATCTTTATTCAAGCAATAATTGAAAAGTAGAATGAGTTTATACCTTTTTTTTAAATGATATCAGCATTTGTTGCATAATGCTCTGTTTCAGTGTTTACTACTTTAAATGAGGGTTATTCTTTTCATGCTAATGGTCGTCTAGTGGCTACTTCTTGATGATAAAAGAATAAGGGTTTCTCCTGGCTGGATAAAATAAATTCAGTAGTTGTTAATTGCAATTAATAAACATGAACATGTATAATACTGATATTTTGCTTTTATCTATTATTGTTGTACGGTCGGTCGTTATATAAACAGACTCCATATAACAGATGTATCTTTAAGGTTGTAATATAACCAGTGTATGACGTCTAGTAGTCAAAAGTTTTTTTTCAGTTGTTGTATATAAGTATCCATAAGGTAGAATAAGGTTAAATTATATTTAAATTTTTGCACGCTGGTACAATCGGAGAAATGGGGAGAAGGGAAGAAATTTTAAAGGCAAGGGGTTTGAGTAGTAAATCATTCATCATCTAGAGGTGTCTTCATTGGAAGGGTGTAATTTTGCTGCTAGTCAGGTAGATCGGGGAAGCATTTATGTATATATTTGTGTATGTAATGTATGATGATTTCAGGATATTTTTTTACATAGGAATCACAACTTATCAAGGCCCGGAGGCCACTCAAGGATAAGGGCTAATGAGTATACATTAGTCAATGCAAACATAAGTTGTGGAAATTTTGTAAATTTGATTACTTAGGGGGACAGTTCATCAAGAACTTGTTTTCGTTCGAATTGGAGACAATCAGATTATAGTCAGTTTATATTATATACCATGCACTATAAGGAATGAACTCAAAGTGTTATATGGTCGGTCGGTATGTAAACAGGGTCTATATAGCTGATGCCCCTTAAACATTGTGAAATATACAATGCGTGACGTTTAGTTGTTAAAATGTTCTTCTGTGCTTGTATGTATGTGTTTGTGTTTCACATATGATAAAACAGTTCATTAACATTCAGTTTGTTTAGCGCAGAGTGAAATTACATGCCGCTCTCTCGTCTCTTCTCATTATTCAAGTTCATCTCTCTCAGAAAGAAAACCAAACAATAATAGGTTATATATTTTATGTAAGTTTATTCTTGACTTTTCATTGGAGCTGCAAGACGTTGTAATTTCCTAAATTACGCATTTCTCCCAGCTTCCAAAAACACGGAGACTATATCTTCCATGTTCCCATTTACTTGCCTCCTCACGAGGCCAGAGTTAGACACAAGGTTGATTTTTAAAATAGGGAAAATCCAGCTCCCCAAAAAGGCGCACTCTGGATAGGAACAAAAATAAAACTTGCCTCAGTCTAGAAAGATTTCCTCTTTCACTGATCGAGGTCAGAAAAGGTGAAGTGTAACATCAGAACATATACTACACTGTGATCTTAGCCAAAAGGCCAAGATCTGTTTTGTGTTAATTTATTCGACTGTTCCGACTCTCCAAACTCTAATCTCATTATGTGTATTACCAAGCTATCTCGTTACACCAATAACTCCACCTAACCAAGACACAAATCAGATGATCTACCTTCGTCTATTATTTTGTTTATGTTAATTAACATTGTTTTTTTTTTAAACAAATTTACAATTTTTGAAACTATTTTACCATAAATGATTTTATCTGTAAATATTCATATAACTTTGATAACATTCTTTCTGACATTCTATTTTTACAAATATCGATTGTGATCATCATAATAATAATCGTTTATTAACTTGGCGTTGCCCGGTCAATATATAACATTATCACCTGAAGCATCTTGATGCATAAAATGAGGATATTTTTGACTGAAGAGAAAAACATCAAGACCTTGTTGTTTCGCAGTTGTTGAAGTTGACATTGCATTTTGTAGTTTGTGAAATATATGGGACGTTCTAAAAGTAATTCCTCCTATTTTTTATTCCTCCCAAATGGATCAGAGAGTATTGTAAATTGCATTGCTATAATGACTGAACATGCCTTCATGACATGAAAGGTCCATCTCTGTTGCAGTTATTGACAGTGTGAGACTCTGAGAAAGTAATTTTTGTCATGGACTTGTGTCAAAAGCAGAAATGCATCATTGAATCCCTGGTAAAAGTGCATTGATAATGTTGCTGACTATGTAGGAAAATAAATTCTGGAGCATAAAAAGCCACTCGTTTTAATAGTACCTCTCTCATCTCTGTAGCTCTTCAACTTTTTTAGTTAAATATAGACGGTTTTACTTTTGTAACGACCCTCGTATGATTTATGTAGTTTGAATTATTTTGACTACTGTTCCCATCTTGAGTATTATTTTCACAATGTTTCGGTCGATGTAACCTACAACATTCTCCAAGTGTCGAGCTCGGGGACTGACTGTCTTATCCCGTAATCTGCATGGACTTTTGTACGGAACACTATATTTAATCCACAGGCATAGCATGTTCGCGTTCCATCAGTCATGACTGAGTAGAATCATAATTGTATTTTGAGTGTTGTCCACACTGAGGATTGAACCATCAACATTCATAGGAGTGCAACTTACAAGGGAATTTTACCAAGTATTTGATCTGTTACGCCACTAGTCCTTGCAAATTTCTGAGTTTGATAGAAAGATTCCCGAATTCGACAAGATACACATGTAGGCCTGATGGTACACCGGCCAAAATGTGTGAATAACACTCAAGATGAGTCTATTATCTGGTCTGATGCTACACTTCATCTTTTCTGTCCTCAGTCAGTGGAGGAAAAATCCTTCATTACTGAGACAATCTTTATTTTTGTTCCTATCCAGAGTGCCCGTTTTTGGTGACCTGGATTTTCCCCACATTAAAACCGATCTTGTGTCTAACTCTCTCCTTGTGGGGGAGGCAAGTAAATAGAAACACTCAAGATGAGAACAGTAGTCTGAATAATCTATAAATATAAAAGCGAAAATGTATGTATGTATGTATGTATGTATGTATGTGTGTTCGCTTTTTCTGTGTGTCTACAAAAGGCTTTTTTCAGGGAAGCGGTCGCTCGCTTCAGAACTTTTAAAAACTTTTTATATCACATATAAATCGTAATATCTCACAGTTAACAACAGAGCTTGCCTGTCTATTTAATTTGCTCTATTTCGGGAAGATAAATATTCAACATTTGTCGCTCACCGCATGTGGATTAGTCTTTTTCCTATAACATCTTGAGGGGGGGCGAAAAGCGTTCAGCAGTAAATGAAATCCCGCAGTCAAACTTGACCTTATTAACTCATTAAAACGGGCACCTGCTAAATCCAAGTAATTAAATAAATTCAAACGTATTTCTGTTAGCATCTTGCGGTGGGGCAATGGTAACGTCGCACGTTTTTTTTCCACACTTTAATTTACAACTTTGCCTCAAGGGTTCGGGTTCGATCCTCATACTTACTTTTTTTACCCCCCCGGACTTTCCACACACACCTCCAAACACCCGGGCAACGCCGGGTACCCCTCGCTAGTCTAATATAAATTACCAATTTTCATCTAAAACATCCGGAAACATGATGTTTGTAGCCGTCGAGAATAACTGTATTAAGTGTTGCATAACTTCTTCATTCGGGTAAGATTATTCACTGCCTGTTCAACTGAATTTTTACGGTTCTGAATTTTTTAGATGAGGATTGGTTATTTGTGTTATTTGGATTCTTCAGACTACTGTTCTTATCTTGAGTGTTATTTTCAGAACGTTTAGGCCGATGCAATCTCCGACCTTCTTCAGGTGTATTTTGTCGAACTCAGGAATTGTACCATTAAAACGAGCAAAGTTTTGTGCTCCAAAATTTAGTTTACTACTTAGTCAGCAACATTCTCAATGCTTTTTTTATTAGGAATTCAATGGTGAATCTCTGCTTTTTATGCACGTCCGAGACAGAGAGAGCTTCTTCAGGGTGTCACACCGTCAATAACTTCCTTTATTTACTTCACCGGGATAGAATGTTCTCGTCCTCTCAGCTATGACTTGGTATAGATCCTAAGTAATTTGCAATTGTATTTTTTTAGGTACTCTAACCACTGCAGCACGGGTTCTTGTGGACAATTCTAGTACGTATTAAAAAAGCCGAAATGTTGTGAAAACATGCCTCAAGATGAGAACCATAGTCCGAAGAATAAAAATGATACACATACACTATCTTTATTGCTTGATTAAAAAGAAATGTTTATTGTATTCTATGTTTTATTGTCATGATACTGTACTCCCAGACATTACCTCTTCCTTTGGGTAGGATCGGGGTGGGGTTAGTGTAATATATGTTCGTTTCCCAAATGTATTAACCAAAATATGTTCTCTCTGGTTGCATATTAACAAAGTACAAACATGTGTGTGCTCTGTTTATACATGAAAGTATGAACATCATTTTTTAGTGGGGTGGGGGGTAGTATCAGGAAAATCTTGTTTATTATGAGATGCATGATATAGAAAAAGTAGATAGACATCTCCCCTCCTTACTACAAGAAAAGAAAACCAAGAAATAGTTTTATCTTAACTCTAATCTATTAATTGATAACAAAATACACACTGATATATATATATATATATATATATATATATATATATATATAAATATATATATATGTACATATATATATGTACATATATATACATATATATATATATATATATATATATATATATATACATATAATTTCCTGTCTATTTTTCTTTTTACCAAAGAACACAGACCGCTATGATTCTTTTGTCCGAGTTGATATAATCGGCGGAATTTCAAATCTAATCGAATTCTTATCAGAAAAAGGAAGAACTCTTTTTTTTTATGGCCAAACATCTCCGGGCAATCTTGGGCAGCATATTTTGAAGATATGACTGTGTGTTGGTTGTTTGTTCATACTGACCGTCTGACATCAAAGCCAGAAATGAAAGAGTGCTCCATCAGTCTTGATGTTTGAGTGGAAAACTCAATGTTTGGTGTTTCTCTTTTTTTTTTTTTTTTTACACTTTTCCTTCAGTTTTTTTTTTGTCTGTTTCATCTTGGTTGCATTGAAATTTTCTGTAAAAACTGGCACCGCCTGTGAATATTCTGCAAGATTACCATGTGCAAGGCCTGCCTCTTACAACTGGACATACACAGCAGATGAGGGGATTTTTTCTATTTTGTTCCAATTGTTTATTTTCTAACATGAGTAATAGCAAATAATATACGTTCTTGGTACTACATATATGTATATATATATATATATATATATATATATATATATATATATATATATATATATATATATACTAGACTACCCATGACCCGTTGGGTCAGTATATGTTATAGCTAGCTATGGAATAGTGAGTATATAGAATGTATAAATGCTCAAAAATTGAATGCACGCATGCGCGAAAACAAATGTGGCGACCAGTGAAAACAATATGCAATTCTGCTTGCAGAAACAATTGAATGCATGCCCGCACGAAAAGAAACATGGCGACCAGTGAAAAATTCGGAATACATTCGATTCTTAACTGCATTGCTTTTAGATTAAATGAAAAATCCTTTATATAAGAGGGGTGTAATCCGTTGAACAAAAATTGAAAGAAAAAAAAAACGAAAAGAAAAAATACAAGGAGGTTTTTTTCTGTGTGTGTTAACGGCGTTAAAAATATCAGAAAATATTAATTAACTGATTAAGTAATATTTAACGGTGAAGTCTTTTCAAAGCATATCTTACAAAACATGAAAAGTTCCCTCCTCGCACACACGTTTTAAAGTGGTTCTACGTATTTTAAAATATTTGGAACTTATAACCCCACCCACACTCTATTTCCTCTTTCTGCCCCCACCAAGCTACCAAACTTGAAAAAAAAATGCTAACGATTACATCTGCTACGTTGCTAAGAAGTGGGGTTTCATTTTATGTTTAATTTATATAAAAAAAATTGACCCCTCACGCTAACATGATACATTTTAATTATTAAGAAGATCCTTCTTTTATATTATCTTTAAAGGCCGTTGAAACGTCAAAAAAAGTAGATTTTGATTTCTTTTTAGGAGGTAAACAACGTTGGGCTAGATCGTAACAAACCCAAATAAGCCGCGCGTGCATGGTTTCCCCTCTGGTGCTACATGTTGGATGGCACCACAAAAATGGTGAAGAAATGATGAATGTGAGAAGTATGGAGGACCAATATTTTCGCCAACTTTCAGAAAAATCTAATGTATGGGGCAAAAGTTATAGGGTTAAAAGTGTCATTTTTTTGGCAATTTGGGAGCATTTGTGACCACTTTTGAGCTCCTAGGAACGTCGAATCCCAGTGAAAATGGAGAAACGGTGCAGTTTCACGCCTTAAGACATGCATATTTGAATTCAACCCTAACCCTAAACCACTATATAGACATACATATCAAGTTTTTGAGTTATATGAAAAAGAGCTCCAAAAAGGCATGTTTTTTAGCCCTAAAAGTCCCAGAGGAATCTGAGCCTGAATTTTGCCAGGGTCATCCATAGAGAATTTATATTAAGAACAATAGCTTTCACATTTTCGCCAAGTTTAAGGAAAATATAATGGATGGATCAAACGCTATGAGCAAAAAGTTTCATTTTTGGCCATTTTGGGGCTTTTTTGACGACTTTTGAGCCCCTGAGGACGCCGAATCCTAAGATAAATGGATAATGGTGTAGTTTCAGGCCTTAACACGTGTATTTTAGTTGACCACCGTGTAAAACTACTATATAGTCAGACATATCAAGATTTTGTTGAGAAATATGAAAAAAGAACCACAAAAAGGGGCGTTTTTTTGAACTGGAAGTCCCCGAGGACGCGAACCAGAATGTTTCCAGGGTCACCCATACTGGATTTATAATAAGAACAATGAGCTCTACATTTTGACCAAGTTTCAAAAAAATCTAATGAATGGATCAAAACTTATGTGTGAAAACGTGCCATTTTGGGTCATTTACTTCTTTTGAGCCCCTATGGACGCAGCAGGAATTTCGCTAAAAACTTTTTACTGTGCACATCTATTTAATGAAATACAATTTATAGCAAAATTTCAGGAAAAACTAATGAACGGTTATTAACAAACCTAGAACAAAACTCCAGCAAAAAAAAATTCTTGCCATCCATCCTCCCCCCAAAAAACTCTTTTAACAAAAAATATATATTATTCGATTCCTCATCAGCGTATGAATCTGAAAATTCTATTGTTAACATTGGTTTCCTTGATATTTTTTCTAGTCGTAACTCATTCTAGATATTTTACGGTGAGAACCACGTGAAAATTGCCAACATCCTAAGTGAAAGTGAATTTTGTGGAACTAACTGGATTCGAACTTGAAACCCCCAGGTCGTCAATCCGTGTCGTTAACCACTAGATTATTCTACTAAAGTTAAGTGAAAACATAGGTCCGTCTCCGATAAATCGAGGGACCAATATTTATTTTATTTTATTTTATATCAGAAAAACATATTTGCTTATATTTTTTTTTACTTTGTTCGAAAACAATTCCGACTTTTGTAATGAAATATACAAACAAAATAATGGTAAATATATAATTTTGGACACAAAAAAGATAGCTGGTAGTCCTGTAGTAGGCTTTAGTCTCAGCACATCTATTACGTTGGAAGCGATGAAAATAGTGATTTCTGTGTTCAATGGCAGAAGCACATTCTGGAGATAACTACTGCTGGCTGTTAGGTTCTTGTTGGAAATTTTTAAGGGTATGAATCGGTGTATACCTACAATTAACCATTCCATCATGTCTGATATTATAGAGGACAGATTCTTTTTAAACATGGAATGCAGAGGTAGATCTGATATAAATGTGCGAAAGCTATCCCAGTCAGCAATAGAGTATTGACATACTATACGATAGAGAGGTATAATTGAGGACTTATAACATTTTTAAAATCTTAACTGAGACAACAGAATGGTCGGAAGATCCCAATAAGGAGAGAACGGAAGATAAACATAGCTCAGGGCAAGTTGTGAGAAAAAGGTCTAGGAGACTTGAATACAAACCATCAGTGCCGGGTGGGTTCGTAAACAATCTGAGTTAGGTCATATGCAATGGGGAAATCGTGACAGAACTTCCCCTCATCTTCTGTCTTGTTTGAATGGGCTAACCATTCCACATTGTGAACATTGAAGTCACCACAGACGTGAATGTTATCCGAAGGATGAGCAGACAGGGCGTGGTTAATTTTCTCATATATGCTCTTAAAGATAGGAACTCCACTGTTACGGGCGCAATAGAGGGCAAATATAAACGTAGTGGTGTGAGCGAGTGCAATCCGAAAGCACATATAAGACAATTAAGGGTGTTCTCTAGAGATGTCTTTACCACATGGAAAGCCATTTCTAAATCTAGGCACATATTCCATGCCATGACGATCTTGGGGTTCGATTTGAATGCTAAATTAAAGTCAGTCCAGTAAAATGTTTACCTCCAGCACCCTTATTAGTGATATGGCTACAAGTGTAGAAATAGAAACAGAAAATTTCCAACATCTAAGGCGACGACTCACGCAAGAATACTGCCGAACTAGAATACAGCTTTTTCTTCTTCCTTTGCCAGAAAAATCACTCAGTCTAAACGAGGACTGAGAGATAAATTAGAAGAAGCAAGAGTTACAGTAACTACCGAAAACGTATCCACAATGAATTGTCTACTCTCACTGAAAAATATGATAGTAATGATAATAAGTATTCTACTTAATATAAGTTCAATTGACCTGTTTCGGGAAAAGTATGGCGATAGGCCCCTTTCTCACTAAACCAAAAAAAAAAGAAGGAATTCAGTTGGCAAAGTTGAAATTCTTAGCAACTCGGCTAATTTCCTCGTTATTATCGACTTGATTTGAATGGAAGCTAGGCTGTGCATTTATTAGTATGACTATTTGAAAAGTATACTAAAAGGGAATGTCGCCAGCGGTTTTTTTTTTATCTATTTATTTATTCTTTTGCAAAAAAATGTGGGCAGACGTTGAATTCAAAATTGGAGAACGCGTTTATTTTGAGGAAAAATAGCAAGTGAATTACATCTGACAACAATAAATTCCAATAATAAAGTTTAACAATAGTATTTAGCGTGACGGTGGACGGGTCAACTGAAAAAAGAAAAACAATTGGGTAAATAAATTATCACATTACTGAAAGAAAAAAACATACTTTTCTAAAATACCTTAAGGCTGGCTAGTGCATATAATACACCAAAAATTTAATTAAATAGATGGATATGTATATGTATTTTGTATTTACATTTAGACTGATGTTTGGATTAGCCTGTACAATCTCCAGACCTCAATCCTATCGAAAATGTATGACATTACATCAAGCAACAGCTTCGCAATGATAAAATTTAAAATTTTGAAGAATTTTGAACACAAATTAAAGAAAAGTGAGAGTCCCTTCCCCCGGAGTATTGCTACAGTCTAATTCAAGGAATTCCCAAAAGATTGCTGATTTTCAAATTGCAGAAGGACTATGCTACTAAATATTTAATAGTCCATTGTGTTCCTGTTGTATTTGTGTTGAATTAATGCCAGAAAGTTACATTTAAATAACAAGTTTCCATTGTACGGACTTACTTTTTGCCTCCTCAATTTGAAGTTTTTTTTTTTTACATTGACGTGAACACTAGGATACTTGAATCAAAAATTCAAATATGAACAGGTAAGATTTTAGGGGAATAAAAAACAAATCAAATAAGTTATAGGTTGTTTAAACAATTACATTCAATTTAGCTTAAATTTTGCGGTTTTTGAAAAATTACAAGTGCGGATTTTCCTTTTGGCGCCACTATATATATATATATATATATATATATATATATATATATATATATATATATATATATATATATAGTGATTAAACAACGGAAGACATACTTAAGGTAAGTGATAAACTGGATTGTAGTTAATAACAAATCATGGCTAAGTAGAGGAATTAAAATGGAATTTCTTTTAAACAAAACTCATATTTTAAATATGAATATTTTAGCATTTATTTTGTCTCATTAAAAATATATATTAAAAAGCCCTAATGAAACTAAACAATAAGCCTTAATGAAACTAAACAATAATAGAGACCGATGTGTATTTATATGTATATTTGTATATTAAATAAATAAAATACATCTGCCTCTTTACACCAAAGTTAAGACGTAGCCTTTCCCAGTCACTGGGCGATACCAGTTCAAGTAGTGAAAAAGGGCAGCAAAAAAACAAACAAAAATGGCATGTCTGACTATTTCTGTTGTTTTAAATAAATTCGAAATAAATTCTATGCTCTAAATAAAAAAAAGTCAACGTTATATATGATAATAATAATTTATATGTGAAAAATTAAATTACTGACATAATTCTGTAACGTTACATGGATGTTAGTACGAATATTGGTGAAATATAATTTTTCCCATCACTTTTGATGGGGATTGTACACTAGATAATATACATGTACACTCCTATAAATATTTGTTTTTTGTGTATTGATATTCATAGTAAAAAACCCTTTTTGTCTATTTATTTAAAAAGAAAATACAACTTTGTTATATATGAATCGTGGAATTGCATTCATCTACTAAAGATCTATCTAATTTGCATATTATTTTAAACATTCATTTTAATTAATTCCCTTAATAGTTTTTTTTTTCGGTTTTCTTATGGAATGATGATCTTTAGTTTACTATTATGCGTAATTATATTCATGCAGATATTCTACATGATTTATTATTGAGCAATATTTGCTTAAGAAAGTTATAGTAAGCACACACCTTTTTCTATATACATTTATGTATGCATATATATATATATATGTGTTTAAAAAGATTTGCCTACCAAACTCCTCTGCCAGTTTTTAGTCTACAGCTGAAACTTAATATATATGGTATCCGAACCCATGCAAAACTTTATATTTAGGTTTTAGCCGGGGAAAATCGATGAAAAAGTGTGAAAATTAAAAAAATGGAATTTGCCAGGTAACGGTCGAATGATGGCATTACAAATATGCATGCGTAATGTAATAGCTATTGGTTCCTGTTTTAAGGTTTAGCCTTGCAGCAAACATGTCTTCATTGCTCAGGCATTAACGAGAAAGGAAAAAGTAAATTGTAAGCTAAACGTCTTGGTTTCGATTTTCAGTGGTGGCGCACAAGTCATTTTTTTTTTTACTTTTAAAATCATTAATACATATTAGCTCCAATATAAATACAATAATAAATTCGAAATCTGCATTAATCAAAATATCATATTTAAGTGTACTTTACGACTGGGCAATGTCGGGCGGCCTGTTAGTATATATATATAATGGAGATTTAATATCTGTCTTTAATGTGAAAAATGGTATTCCAGGCTTAAATGTGTAAGGCCAACAGATGTACCTTCCTTCCGACAGAAGTTCTTAAGATCAACGCATGCAATAGCATGAATGTATTTTTTGTTGTATTCCCATGTATAAACATGTGCTGCCATCTTAAGATGAAAGCCCAACTTCTCCCCCTTTTGTTAAAGGTTTTTTTTTGTGGCGACATGAAAACGACACTTCTCATCAGTTACCATTTTTCTTTGCTAAATGTAATTTCACACGTGCCTCGCACATGTGTGCAATGGCCAGTAAACACGTTTTGGCTTGAGTCTTTTTTTTTTTTGCATTTGCGAGTGGACATTCAATATCTAAGTAACCGATATCTTGGGAATAGAGGTGTTTGAGCTTTTTTTTTTCTTTTAGATTGTTTTTATTTTTCCATATGTTTCGTCGAGTTGTGTTTTATGTAGAAGACATCAAACAACAAGAATAACATACTTGTTAATGTGTTTACACTTACGGAATATTAGCATTGTTTTTATTTGTGATGACGGGCGGAGTAGGGTGGCCTATTATTGTATTTCTAGGGTGTCCGCGTTTTAAGAATGTTTTTCTATAGACTGCTTTTTTTTTGCAGTTTTATGTGTCAGAGATATGGATATACCAACATCTGGCGAGAAAAAATTGGGATCAGTAATGCAATTGTCGGTGAAATGCACATGCCCCCAAACTTCCCCCTATATATATATATATATATATATATATATATATATATATATATATATATATATATATATATATAATTTAAGCTCTGTAAATTAGAATTTACAACAATTTATTTATTATTCGACATGGAACACAAATTGAAAACTTAAAATTTACTTCATCCCATGGCGTTTCAAAGGTAAGATCCTTATCTTCAGAACCAACTTCAAGTTTTAGATCGGTAAACGTGAACAAATTCGAAATAGAATTTCAACACTGTGGCGATGGGACAGGGACTGGAAGTTAGTTGACAAAGTTGAACCTATTCGATTGAAAACTCTTTTTTGAACCCTATCCAAGAGGGAGAGGCTAGTGGTAGATGCACCACCCCAGATATAGCAACAATACTCCACGCATGGGCGAATGGTGGCCTTGTAGAGGTACAAGATACTCTCGGACGTGAGTAGTCTTCTAGCTCGATAGAGGGAACCCACCTTCTATACAGCAGCATTTGCAATGTCCTCAATGTATTTGTTCTAGTTCATATTGCCCGTAAATGTTAGGCCGAGGAGTTTGAAAGAAGAATCTCAGGTGGGGGTGTTATTTGTCATGGATATTGGTGGTTAAATATGCCACTTATAATTGATATTAAGTGAAAACGTTATTATTGACCTCACAACCAGAGAAAAACTCTTATCCTCTCCCATCGGCCGAGAGAAACATCTCTCTCTCTTCCTCCCTCTCTCTAATATATATATATATATATATATATATATATATATATATATATATATATATATATATGTGTATATATATATGTGTGTATATATATATATATATATATATATATATATATATATAAATGCGCAATTTCAAGCATTACCAGTCATCATGATTTTGTCTCTTCGCACACCTCACACATTAACACTTATCCTCAAGTAGTTTTGGGGCCTTGATAATCGGTCGTTTCCTAATAAAAAACAATAATAAAAAACATACCTGGATGTTGGCTCTCTCATAGGATGTTAGCACTGATGAAATCTTACTTTCTTGAAGAAGGCTGGTGTGAATGAAACGTCTCCATCGACTGGGCTGCACTTCTCCCACGTAATGTTGCTTGATCAAGAAATATGGTCTTGATCAAGAAATATGGTCTGGAAACTAAAGAACGAGAAGTATTTTAAAAAATTAAACAGACAATTAAACTATGAACAAGTGAATAAATATTTTAAATTTAAACTTGCAGTTACAGTCATCAAAAAACTCTTTTGCTTGTTAGGGGTTAATACCTTTATCCCTGGACGAGGTTCAGGCTTCCGACTCTGACTTACTAAGGTATTTCGCTTTACAAGTTTATTTTTCCAAACATAACTTCAAATCTTTTGATTCTGAAAATGATCAGAAAGTTATAAAGATGAAAAGTTGGGCAATCACAAACAACAGTTCTCCTGACAACATGCTGGCAACAGTTTATCGCAAATTCTACTGTTTAATCTGGCCGCAATATATACTCTCTACAACGAGCTCCTCTCTTCAGGCGTCTTTGCTGGTTCGGTCGTGTACTTCTTCATGACTCAAATGATTTCATCCACATAGCCAGTGAACCCAGTTTTCCTTAGGCTTGGAAAAAAATGTCCAACTGAAAATCTGGCTCAGATTATTAAAACCAAGCTGATCTTGGGCTTTCGCCTCTATGTGGTTCGCAGCTGGTACTGCGATTGACTTGGATTTGTTACAACAGTGAACCATCATGGCTCATCAGAATTTCGTCAAACCTCGATAGATTCTCTGAATGAAACCGAACCTCTCCAAGATTAATGCCGAAATAAATATATTAAGTGCATAACCTGATTCGAGGAATCAAATATAAATGAAGCAATGATAACATAAGCAAATACATTTTTTCCTTCTTTCATCTTGACAAGATGCTCTGCCAAGGATTGAAAGCCAAGTCTACTCTTTTCTTCATTCATAGAGAAGAGGAGAAAAAATTGATGCGTACCTTTCCCCAGGAAAACAAATAAAGTGATTTTAAGCGACTTCCACTTACAAACTTATTACCCTTGTATTCTAAAGTAGTTACTCATGTAAGTACTGACCAGGCTCAATATGGCTTAACTTTGGTGATACAGAAAGAGAGAGGAGCATAAAACGAACGGGAAAATAACAGAAAAAGTAAAAAGTAAGAGAAAGAGAGAGAGAGAAGAAGAAGAAGAAGAAGAAGAAGAAGAAGAAGAAGAAGAAAGAAAGAAAGAAAGAAAGAAAGAAAGATAATGAAGGTGGGAATAGAGAAAACAACTTTAGGTAGAAAGAAAGAGAAAGATAAACAACGTATGAGAGAGGGAAAGAGATAGCGAACTAAAAATAGATAACTGAGGAGAGAGAGAAAGAGAGAGAGAGAGAGAGAGACAGACAGACAGACAGAATAATACAGCTACAAAGCTAGAGATGGTAGCTAGAAGGAAATCGAGACAAACAAGAAGAGAAGAGAGATGAAGAGAAAGGGACAGAGTGAAAGAGAGAAAAAGGGTTGACACGATGTGAGATGTAGGAATGCAGAAGAGAGAGGGAGCAAAAAAAAAGTCTACATATCATGATGCTTATCAGTATGAGCGTGAGGGTAAATACATGTATTTGCCCTCACGCAAGCGCATCTATTCATTTCGTACCTGAAAGCATGCACGGCTTGCATTTATTTGCATTCTTACATTGTCATCAATTTCTGGAAAAGACTTCATGTATGCACGCTCACAGGTCTTTGTTGATATTAGGAAATTGAGGGAACACACACACACACACACATACATATGTGTGTGTGTGTGTTCCCTCAATTCAGAATATATATATATATATCTATATATCTATATATATATATATATATATATATATATATATATATATATAGCTCTGTTTCTAGTCATCCTGAACTTTTTCCGCAACCCTTGCCACACAATTACACGCACAAAATCAGGTATGTGTGTGTGTGTGTGTGCGTGCGCGCGTGCAAGCATATATGGAGACATACTTATGCAGATTCATACTCGCACATATACGCAAGCACAGATAGATATCCGGAGACAACAGACATATGCACACACTGACATTAACACTCATATATCTATATATCTATAAAAGTGAGAATGTATTTGTGTGTATGTGTGTTTGAGGACACTTCTCATCCTATATACTCCAAGAATTTTTATCTACGGACTTGAAATCTGATATATAACGTAATTAGACATGTAGAAATATTTTAATCAGTTTTTACCCGGAAAAAGAGCTGCTAAGGCGTCAAAATAAAAAAAAAATTGTTACCGGGGGGGGAGGGGTCATCGGATTTTTATCTGTTTGCCAACTTTTTCATAACTGTGCATGCGCGAATCGTTAACAGGACAGATTTATTTATGTTAAGAATAAGTAGGTTTATAAACATTTTTAAAGACACAGTCAAGCTGGCGCACTGGTTATCGTACTTGATTCACTGTCTTTAGGCTTGGGTTTCTATCTCAACTCAAGTATTTATTTTTTCACTTACCAGAAGGGAACTGTTTAGAAAGAAAAAAAGAACATAATACGCGCATGCACATGTCTACATTTCTGTACAAATTAAAATATAATATTGATGCGTATTTTACGACCGGGCAATGCCGAACGGCCTGCTAGTATGTTCTAAAGCTGAGTATATTAATTTTGTTTCTCTAATTTCATGC
This sequence comes from Euprymna scolopes, assembly GCF_053919585.1. NCBI lineage: Eukaryota > Metazoa > Mollusca > Cephalopoda > Sepiida > Sepiolidae > Euprymna > Euprymna scolopes. The sequence continues at coordinate 82,335,849 of NC_136497.1, read as the reverse complement.
TATAAATATTTTATCACACAAAAATCGGTGTTATCTATGATGTTATTTGATTATATACATGTGTATTTTATACTGTATTGTTATTAAATTTTAATATGTACTTTTTTTAAAATTTTGAGTAAGCAACGCCATACGGCGATTTTACCATCTTAGAATTGAATAATGCCGTATCTCGGGGGGTTACTGTAGTCGATTTACAATAAATACCAATTCAAACAACTTTTTAATCAACTCAATAGTTAATAATTTTATAATTTGGTTTATAAATTTTCTGGATTTCTTAGATAACGGTTGCTTAATGATATTATTTGAATTATTCGGACGACTGTACGATTTTTGTATGCAATTTGCACAATGTTTCGGGCGATGTAAGATCCGACCATTTTCAGATGTATCTTACCAAACATGGGAATCTTTCTCTGGAACTCTGGAATCTTCACGGAATTTTTACCCTTTATTTAATTAATGCTCCGGTAGAAGTCATAAGTAATTCGCAATTATATTCCTAGTAAAGCCTAGAGTTGAGATTGAACTTTCGACTTCCATAAGAGTGTCACTTAGAATTGAATTTACTCAGTACTTTATTGATTTTCCATAAATTTCTGAAGACAATTCTAGTATGAATTTTAGGAGCCTTAAACGTATTCTGGGGTTTAGATGTACAGTATGACTTCTTATCACTATATATCACGACTTATTAACGGTGACCTTATCTGTAATTTATAATTAATGGTTCTTATATTGCATTATACTCTATATTAAATCTGCTTAGTAAGTCATTGTCGCCAAACTTATTGTGCTGCTTCTTTGAGTCGTCATATTTTACATTGTTCTTCTTAATCTATAATTTTTACTTCGTCACTTAAAGGAAGATAGTTTCCCTTTTCGCTTTATTTCTGGTTAGCCATACCCGATTTTTCAATGCCTCCACATATAACGTTTTTTTTAAATTTTGTTTTGTGTTTTTCTAACTTTAGTTGTTGTGACCGACATGCCTAACATTTGCATATTTTTCCACACTTACATGGCATTGCATACGCAAGATTCTTAGTTATATTTTTTCCGTAAAGGGTTTGATAAGTACAAGATGCTTTTACAGAGTTGAGTCCTTCTGAATATCGTCATATGAATTCCATTTTTTTTTTCGAATTTTTCCCACGTTTAGACTTTTTTATATGGTATACACACTTCTCAGTTGCTTGTGTTCTGTCATTTAGTGTTTCGTCCTTTGGTGTCCTATTCTTTGGTGTTCTGTCCTTTGGTTTCCTGTCATTTGGTGTTTCGTCCTTTGCTGTTCTGTCCTTTAGTGTCCTGTCATTTGGTGTTTCATCCTTTGGCGTTCTACCCTTTGGTTTTTCATCCTATGGTGTTCTGTTCTTTGGTGTCCTATTCTTTGGTGTTTCATACTTTAATGTTCTGTCATTTGTTATTTCATCCTTTGGTGTTTCGTCCTTTGGTGTTTCGTCCTTTGGTGTTCTATCCTTTGGTGTTCTGCTCTTTGGTGTTCTGTTCTTTGGTGTCCTGTCATTTGGTGTTTCGTCCTTTGGTGTTCTTTCTTTTGGTGCCCTGTTCTTTGATGTTCTATTCTGTAGTGTTCTGTCCTTTGGTGCTCTGTTCTTTGGTGTTCTGCTGTTTGGTGTTATGTACTTTGGTATTCTGTTCTTTGGTGTCCTGTCATTTGGTGTTCTGTTCTTTGGTGTTCTGTTCTTTGGTGTTCTGTCCTTTGGTGTTCTGTTCTTTGGTGTTCTGTCCTTTGGTGTTCTGTTCTTTGGTGTCCTGTCCTTTGGTGTTCTGTCCTTTAGGGTTCTGTTCTTTGGTGTTCTGTTCTTTGGTGTTCTGTTCTTTGGTGTTCTGTCCTTTGGTGTTCTGTTCTTTGGTGTCCTGTCATTTGGTGTTCTGTCCTTTAGGGTTCTGTTCTTTGGTGTTCTGTCCTTTGGTGTTCTGTTCTTTGGTGTTCTGTCCTTTGGTGTTCTGTCCTTTAGGGTTCTGTTCTTTGGTGTTCTGTTCTTTGGTGTTCTGTTCTCTGGTGTCCTGTCCTTTGGTGTTCTGTTCTTTGGTGTCCTGTCATTTGGTGTTCTGTTCTTTGGTGTTCTGTTCTTTGGTGTTCAGTCCTTTAGTGTTTTGTGCAGTTTTCTGGGAGTTGATATCATACTCTCTGGATAATTGTTTAGGTGGAAGGCTTCTCTTAAACTGTCCATCTCTTGTACTCTCCCTATAAATAATTCTGACTAAACTACCTCCTTACATTCATTAACCTTTATCCTCGAGTGGTTCTCGAGCCTTGATAATAGTGACTTACTGGTAAAAACATCTATTCTTGATATACATCGTTGTTACGACTTATTACGGCTACGAATGATTCCTTTCTTTACATAATATAGATGGTGGAGGTTAAAATTTAGATATTGCCCAGTGAAATTGGCTTTCAGTATACATATGATCGAAATCTCTGATCAGTGCGAGTAATCAACGCATCTAGGAAGGATAATTAGTTAGTGTGTTCCTTTTTCATCGTGACTTGACAAAGAGCTTGACCTATATTCGGTCGGGGAAGAAATAGACATTGTAACAAGGTGGCGGACATGAAATGACATGCGTTTTTGCTTTTCTTGTGAAAAGTACTTTTTATTTTCGCCCACAATGTTTAATAAGTTACAAAATATGAAAATGCATCCATTTGCTCGTGAAGAAAATACAATTCTAAAGTTTCCATCTGAATAGTCGTATTGTGTAAAACTATACCCGAACACACACACACACACACACACACTCACACACATGCACATATACGTATACATATACATATAAGAAAAGATAGGGAGCTAAAAATTACAGTTGCATTAGAACTTTATTACTTTATCATGTCAATAAAGATGAGAGTGATTACAATAGGTGAATGGAAAATAAGGAGGGGGAAACTTTTTAGACCATGGCATTTTAAAGCTAAATGTTTCCCATCGTAAGAGGGGAAAATCAGCATAGTACAAGAGTAAGAGAAAAGAAAACAATACCGATTTTATATGTAACGTGGCCGTTACGCTCGAACCGTGTCCGTTACACTTCAAACCTCTTTTGGACCCCCACGCCGTCTGGTACTGTCGCAAAGAAAGAAAGAAACGAAAATAAATAAATCCGACTCGGCTTTTCTTTTCAGTTTTAGCAAAAGGCGTATATTATCGTTACTCTCCATACAATGCCAGATTCTCGCTTCTTTTTTTTACTGTTGATTTTGTCTCCAAGGAGATTACACAAAACTCCGCCATCTCGAGAGCAGGTTAAAATGTCTCCATGAATCGAATAATGAAATGATAAAAAATAAAAACAAACTTTGTTTTTTTTACCTTTATTCACTATTGTTGTTTTATTTTTTTTAATTAGTGACGCTAAGGGTTTCCAAATAATGATCCGCAAGGTTAAGAATCAAATAACAAAATGACCTAAATAACAACAAACTTTGGTGCATGTATATATATATATATATATATATATATATATATATAATTATTATTTATTGATATATGGGAATACAAAAGGTCTATAATTTTTCTAAATGTCTTTACTGTATTTATATTTGTGTGTGTATGTGTGTGTATGTGTGTGTATGTGTATAAATGAGGTTACTTGAAAAATAGATTTATTTTCGAAGAGAAAGGCCCAACTTGTTGGGATAGACGAAGCTCTACTCGATTAAGAAAAGCAATTTACAGGAGCATCGGGATAAAGTTATATTAGAAATTGATTACATTATCATGTCAATAACGATGAATAATATAATTCCATGTTTAATAAAAAACATTTAATTTCATGTTTAATAAAATCATTGAAGTTCTTTCTCATGATGACACCGCTTATGTGATTCCTGTTTAAAGTACTTCTTTGAAAGTGTACCCGATTCAAAATCAAAACGCCATCAAAAGTTTACTGTAATTCCCAAGTCTGTATGTGAACTAGGATTGTTTTGCAAAACAACATCAAAAAATATTGTAAAAAAAAAAAAAACGCGAAATCCTTAATATATTGAAAACGGTGTACGATTACGTCTCGTTTACATTCAACCACATATTGCAACTACACCAGGCACAAGGGTCTCTCTGAAATTTAACATTATTACGAGGGGCGTGCAATAAGTAATGCCCCTGACCCACTTTCAGTTCTCTGATCTAGCTGAAATCTTGCATGTGCAATGATTTATATCTCTACGGGTTATGTGGCAAATTACAGCTCTGAACTAATTGTGGTTTCTGTTTTACAGGTGTTTGAACTGAGTCAGGTGTGAAATGGAGGCTGTTGAATGTCGAGCAGTGATCCGGTTTTTGTATTTGAAAGGATGCACACGACAGGAGACTTTTGATGAAATGAAAGAAACTTATGGTGATAATGTCCCATCTTAGTCTTGTAAAACGCTGGAATCATGAATTCAAACATGGCCGAAAGTCTGTGGAAAGGGCTCCCAGACCTGGTCGCTCCCCTTCTGCCATTGATGAGGCATCTTTCCGTCAAGTTGAGGCTGCCATTTTGGAAAGTCAGCGCATCACTATTCGCCAAATAGCCCAAGTTTCAAGATTAGTACAGGGTCTGTGGAAACTATCATTCATGACCATTTACATATGAACAAGGTGTCTGCCAGACGGATTCCCATGTTACTCACACCATTCCAGAAGCGAGAACGCGTCGAATGCTCGAGGATGAATTTGGAAATGTGCCAAGAAGATGGGTCAACGTTTTTCAAAAGACTGATTACACAGGATGAAACCTGGGTCCATCACTATGATCCAGAGACCAAAGGCCACTCAATGCAATGGAAGCACTTGGACTCACCACCTCCAAAGAAGGCAAGGGTGCAGCCCTCCGCTGGCAAGGTCATGCTCACAGTCTTCTAGGACCAGGACGGAGTAGTGATGACAGATTTCCTGGCAAAGGGTACCACAATTATGGGAGCCTATCATGCTTTACTTTTGAGGAAATTAAGGGAAGGTATCAAAATCAAGAAGCGTGGCAAGATCAGCAAAGGTACCCTCCTCCTGCAGAACAACGCTCCGGTCCACAACCCGCATGTCGCCAGATCAGAAGCACGGGCGTGTGATTATGAAATCATCCCCCATCCTCCCTACTCTCCTGACCTTGCACTCTCTAACTTTCACTTCTTCCCAATCATGAAGTTATTTTTGAAAGTAAAGCGTTTCCCAGATGATGCGGCCTTGATTTCTGAAGTCACGTAGTGGTTGGTGGACAAACCTGGGGTGTTCTACAAAAGCGGTATCCAGAGCTGCATCAAATGATGGGAGAAATGCTTAAATCTGGGTTGTTCCTATATATAGAGAGACTAATAGCAGTGACAAGTTTCGTTGCTCTACTCTATAGGAAGTGGGTCAGGGGAATTACTTATTGCACGCCCCTTGTATTCTATGCATAATACTAAATACAGGATATGTTGATTTATGTGAATCAAAGTTCTTTTTATATAATCTTCTTTGTTTTTTGTTATTTCATTGCAAAAATAATTTATGAGTAGAGAATTTTTTTTGTGATGGGTGTGCCACAAACATTTTATAAACACAATAGTGTGTTGCAATGTATAAAAAAGTGAGGAACCAATAACCTAAAGTCTGTGAATGAAAAGGATACTTGAAAAAGACGGGTAAAAATATGACAAAAGAAACCAGAACTAGAATAATTAACTGGGGACGAAACATATACGATTCTAAGTAAAGCAAATGAGAAATCCAAGCTAAAGGCAAAGTAACAAATTAAAGAAATCACAGGATATACACGTAGGAAATAAGTAAACATTTGTGGCGACTGAATTCACTAATTTTTCTTTCCATTTATCTATGAACGTAAGAGGTCACTAGACTTGCAAGGTGGTCACAAAATGCTTAAATGGACGAAAGAATTCGTGAAAGACTGGATCCAATATATATATATATATATATATATATATATATATATATATATATATATATATATGTGTGTGTGTGTGTGTGTGTGTGTGTGTGTGTGTATGTGTTCTTTCTTTCATTAAACATTTTGCATATGGAACGATCTGTGGTCTTTTTTTCGTTTTTTTTTTTGGTTATTGATAATATTTTCTTTCTTTTTTCTTTTAAAATTCTTTTTAACTTTTCACACCAAATCCCAAATACTCCGAACGTACGTATGGTCTGTTCTCTTATACGGCTGTGAGTGCTGGACAATCATCAACACCAACTGAAAAAGACTGGAGACAATTGATACTTGGTTCCTTAGGATAATTTTGAAGTTATCCTGGACAGAAAAGAAAACGAACCAGGGAGTATTAGAAATGGCAAACACAGAAAGAAATCTAATAAGAACAGTACGAAAAAGACAAATGAGATTCATAGGTCATGTCTATAGAAAAAGTGGAATAGAAGAGATTAACTTGACAAGAAAGACCGTGCAGAGGGCGACAGCGAGAAAAATACGTTGACAGTCTGATTACCAAGGCAACATTAAAAATGATGAGCAACAATGAATTCAGTCGGGAGTATGCACGTCGAAGGGGCACAAGTGCTATGAATTCATCAGATCACATTCTATTAATGTACATCTAATTGCTCTTATTATATTATCAAAATGTAGAAACTGATGAAGTAGTAGAAATTATTTTATAGGTTTGGCATAGCTGCATTGGTTGTAGATACAAAACTCATTTGATAATTGTGCACAGTTAGAACCAGACGTAACTTAACGTCCGATCGGCTTTGCTCAGAAAATGACGCCAACCGTCGCCGATTATGAAAGCGAGACAAAAGCTACAAAAAAATACCAAAGGAAACATTTGAATATAAGAAAATTAACTGAAAAAAAAAAAACACAAACATAAAAAGAAACAATGGCCTACCGTACCAGTTTCTGTTTTATTTTTTTTAATGAATATTTTTTAATGAATATTTTTTAATGAATATTTTTAATGAATATTTTTAATGAATTTTTTTTAATGAATATTTTTTAATGAGAAAAACAAAAAAAAAACAGTAAGTTGTATGTTTTTGGTCCGAGAAAATTGAACAAAATTAAACAGATAAGCATTTTTTGTTGTTTTTGTATTTTTTTCTTTCAACATAAGTTTTAAATGTAGCACTTTTTTGTGTTTTTACATTTACTATAATATTTTATTTTTTGGATCCAACGAAATTGCAACAAAGTAAACAGATAACCTTTTATTAAAAAAAAAAAAAAACTTTTGATAAACAATTTTTTTCAACCAAAAAGGTGTATAAATAAGCATCTTTTTTGTTTTATATATAATTATTAATTATTATTTTTTTGTTTTTTTTTCTGGTAGGGTGGGATTGGACAACCGTTTTTTGTTTTGTTTTTCTTTGTTAGGATATTCTTTTAGGCTAAGATAGATGTTTTTACGGTCGCATCAGACGATGTCAAAGTAGGGTGAGAATAGATAGCAGATGTGAAAGAAACTTCAACCGGGTAACGTTCCGATACATGGTTTAAGATAGAAACAAAAGAGTCACGACTAAATTTCTGTCTTCACATAAGCTTAAAAAGATAACTGTTTCGAAGCTCCCGTCTGGTTCCACATTCTTTTTTTATTCCGGTGTTTGGCTTCCTTCCACATCCGCTCCCCATGATTATTAGTCGCCTTGGTGTCAGGGTCGACGAAGTGAAAACTGTGGTTCACTGTCAAATGGTGAAACCCTTCTCCTCCCACTCTGCTACATACTTTCCAGCAATCTCAGTCCTCAGCAGAATATACTGTTTTAGAATAGGACGGAGGGTTTTAGCGTTTCTATTTGGGAGCGAGACTAGGAAACCCTCCGTCTCCGCGGAGTCATACTCAGAGTGGCTTGAGTAGTCAGTCGACATTGTTTTTCCGACGGATAAATACGAACTCGTCTATTTCTATGGTATGCCCCGGGCTACCAATCTGCCGGGGATATCTGAGGAAATTATCTCCTGATATGTCGTGTATAAAATTCCTCGTTTGCTATGGTATGCTACGACTCCACCCCACATTATCGCACAAATTTTTTTGATTTACCATATCGTAGATTCACAGGTAAATTAATCTTATCACAGTGGCGATTTTAAGCTTTGCTTGCTGAAAAATAAACTGCCTGTTTTTATAGAGATCCGCTTCCGGCATTGCGTGCGTGTACATCTTCACCCACATCAATTCTTGACCGATTTTCTTTTGGCGATGATGCACTTTTCGCTACAGGAAGTGCATTTTTTGTTGTTGTTGCAGCAATTAACTTCTTCTCTTGACAATAGGATACGACTTGTTCCGGCGTCATCAAAAATTTTTCCAAACTTGAGATATTCATTTTTGTAGTTGTCAGAAAAAAGGGCTGTTTGAGGTGTGTGTTGCTTAATGAATTGATTGATATTTTTTCTTCCAACTTTTTTTCCCAAAAGTTCATCTGCTAAATTTGCAGCGCAACGTCAGATTGCAATCAAACCTGAGCGCATGACGTCATGTTCTGAGCAAAGCCGATTGGACGTTGAGTTAAGTCTGGTTAAACTTGTGCACAAGTACCATTCATTTGAAATTGAAGTATCAATCTGTAATTGGAATGCTTAGAACACATCTTTTGTTGTGGAGCGGGGAGTCCATAACGGAGACGAGATATAACGGGTGATATAACGGGGACAGCATTACTTGGTGTACACGAAACGGGTACGAGACGACACATAACGTGTTAGACAGCGAGGAAAACGACCTCGTTATGTGAGGAGTTCATATTATTAGTTGAAACGGTGATAGATGATGTAATGAAAAGTTCTGTAAACACGGAGGGGAGATACATTATTGATGAGAGGGGCACAGTCAACACTTTGGATGGGGTTTCATATAAAGTTCATTATACAATATGATGAAGACAAAAACAAATTAGGTCCGGGATATGACCTTAAACTATATTCGATGGTGAGGCCCCAGCCTGCGGGCTTTGGAGAGTGTGGAGCCACCCTTTAATTGACATTCCTCCCAGGCCCACTCTGACGCGGAGTGGTTGTACCTGTTAGGGTTCAAACTATGGGTGAAATAGCAACCGATTTGATAACAAAAAATATATATATATTTTCTAATAAAAAAATTCTTCAAAATCACTGGATTCGGCATTGAATAACCTGAAAAGGGTTGATATGCTGTAAAACAAAAACAACAAACCAACCAAAAACACATTACCTTGCAGTTGATGGCAAACAAAGGCAAAGGCTTACATAACATTGTGAAGACATTTATTTTCCAGCTGGTGATTGGAATGAGGAGAATTCGATGCTTGGCAAAATTACTACATTGTCTCGTCTTCCTCCCCTTCGCTTCCAAATGGAGCTTAGGCTAACTCTCTCTTCAACTCCACTCGAACTGACTTAACTGTCTGTCCTCTTTTAACTGCCAACTGTTTTCGAACCCTAACTTAACTGTATATATTGAAACTATATTTCTTTGTGACGTCAGAACGTGGCCACCATGTGCATGTTTTGCACGTGGATATTGCATATGCTTCTAACACGTGTCCTGGTGACATTTTCTGATTAGATTGTTCATTATTCCTGCTCTGGCCTAACTTTGCTTTATATTTATTTCTAACTACAATGGATAATTCCACTGCATTCATGGAATCGTATCTAAATGACAATATGTATTTATTTTAACTTTTGACAACTAAATTCTATTCCAGCATTGTCCTTTAATGATAATTATATTCGACCCTAATTACTTTGTTTCTCTAAATACCGGCATTTGTCACCTTCACTACACAACACTTCTACGTCTGCATCAATCTTGAGCCAAGCCGATGTCGGCAATAATGGATTTTTGTCACCAATCGTCACAATTACAAGCTTAGTGCAAGTGAAGGCTGCTTTTATGGATTTATAATTATTTAAAGGAAGATAAAAAAACACAAGTAACACGCTGCAACACTCGAAAAATTACAGAACCTTTGCGGCCATTTTCATCTGCATAATAGCATGGGAAATCCATTTCTGACCTTCTTTTTGTCGAATTAAGTAGAGTTTTTGTTTTTTTTTGTTTTTTGTTTTTTTCAAATTTGTCACTTTCGAGAATTTTGCAGAGTATGTTAGGGATGTGAGTGATGAACCTTGCGAGAGAATTAAGCAGGATATTTCAGCGATGGAGAAACGTTTTAAAGGAAATGGAACTCTAGCATGTCGACAGACTACTGTTGGAATATAAAAGAAGAGGATGCAACTTCAGAAACGAGGAGTAAGAGGACAAACTCTGTTTAATCTGACAGTTGCGTGATTTTTATTCATAACCGAAAATGATAATATGAGGTTTATAGTACATAAAACGATGCCTAATCTAAAGAAATACAAGATATTAAAATCGAAATCGCTTTCGTTGAACTCAAACTAAAACCCTTAATCGACAAAACAGTTTGATTATGAAGAAAGCCATTTCTTTTTTTTTTCTATAAATTCTTATCTTAATTGAGTAAATAGTCGACTCAACGAATTCTTATCTCGAAAGAATATAAAGATGTTGTTTTTAATGGTGTCCTCGTTTATAGTATACACGGATGACGACGCTATGTACCTTTAGAATATAAGTGCAATGACTTTAGTCTAGTCTAGTCTAGTTTAGTGTTATTTTACAAGGGAGTCATCACACATCAAGGCGCAAAGGCTACTCGAGGATCAGAGTTAATAAATGTAAAGTGGTAATGTAGTAATCATTAATGTTATAGATTGAGTAGAATTTGGATTATTTAAGGGGGCAACTCAGCAAGAACTTGTTTACATTGAACTTGACAGTTGTAATCGGACGGGAAAAGCAGGCTGTGGAATAGTGTTCCACAGGCGAGCAGTTCTTGGTAAGAAGCTTCGTTCATGGGATTTGCGTTTATATCTTGGCACAGGTAGCAGGGGGGGATTGTTGATAGTAATTGTAGCTAGTCGAATGTTTTGTGAAAGTTTGGCAAGGGATGACCATGAATTGGAGCTCAGACGAGAACTTGCTATGAAAATAACGATGGAGTAGAGACAGGCTCGGAACGTCTTTCTGTTGGAAAGTGGTTGCAGAGAAGATAATAGGGCATCATCTAATAGGTTTTGAAGTCGGTTTTGAACTCTTCATTTCGAGTTGATCGTCGAATAAGTTGGTCTAAAGAGAGGATTCTGTATTTCATCCTACATTATTTTCGAATGTCTGCAAACTAATCTGTAAACGAAAGAAAAAGATATCATTAGAATAAGAATAAAATGCAAAGAAGGTGGGCTCCTTTAGTCACACTTGAGAGTATCATACATCTCTACAAAACAACCATTCACTCATGCATGGAGTATTGTAGCCGGGCTAGTGCATCTATCACTAGTCTCTCCCCCTTGAAAAGGGTCTAAAAAGACAGTCCATTCTCTGTTCCTACTGGGTGACAAACGGTTTCATTTATAAAGCAACAAGGGTTTCTAAAACGTTGATATTTTTACTCAAGTAAACAATACAAACTATAAAGGATAGGGATCACATTTTCTCTCTCTCTCCCTCTCTCTCTCTCTCTCTCTCTGTTAGTCTCTTGAGCTTAGCAATGGTGGATTTTGTCTCTAATTGAAAATAAAATTGAAACTGCGGTACTAACCAAACACCTGTTTAACTGCCTTTATCTGAAGGAGAAAGTTTCATGGGAATATGGATTTCACAAGCGATCTCCAGTCGCATGTATATCCCTGTTAAGGGAGATGACGACGTTAGATTTTTGCAATTTTTGCAGGAATGTGTCGACGTCCTCCTACATACAGTGCCTGGTAATCTCAAATTGGTCACCTATTTGATATCCCCAAATTAGCAACCTACCTGGTACTGACCAGGCTCAACGTCGATTAACCATAGATTTACCGAGAAACGGTATGTGAGCGCCATTATGCCATATATGTCTTTAATTTACGCGATCACAAGTGAAGGTCGGTTTTATAAATTTGTAATGTTTTTTAAAAAAATTGTAGTTGAAAAATGCAATATTTATAGCAAGTTCCCGTACTTGAAGCTAGAAATTTTTTTTACTTTTTTAACTGCTGAAAAATATAACTTTTTAAAAAAAAATATGAAGTGTGACACGGGATTTTCCTCATCAATCTGTGTAACTGATTCTGTATAATAACGTCGTTCTTTTTTTTTTTTTTTTTTTGATAATAAATGTCTGAACAATACTATTCTTCTGTGGAAATAATTGTCATCATAAGTTAGTTATTATTTAAACAAATAAAAAGTATATGTCTCTTCTTTCTTTATTTAAAATTGAATTACTTTTAAAACAATAAACATTTTCTATCTCCTTAATGTAAAAATAATTACCTTTTATTCAAATTAGTAAAAACGAATGTCATCTTTTAAAATGTATTATTTAAAATTTTACTGTTTTAATCGACGGTACGATAGAATTCAATTTCGGACAAATGCTTTAAAAAATCGGTAAAGTCATTGTTTACCTTGACGAGATCAAAACACTAAGCAATCAGCATTTTTACCATTATCAACGCACAAAGCCACTCGAGGATCAGGATTAATAAATGTGAAATAGTAGTGTTGTAATCTGCACTGGGGTAGATTGGGGAGAATTGGGTTATTTAAAGGGGCAGCTCAACAATAACATGTTTACTTGAAAGTTGCCATATTGTAATCAACCGGGAAGCAGAATAGTGGAACAGGGTTCCACAGGCGGGCAGTTCTGAGGAAGACGCATTGTTTGTGGGATTTGCGTTTAGATTTAGACACGGATAGAGAGTGGGGGAAATCGTATATAGTAGTTGTAGCTAGTCGTGTTTTTGTGAAAGTTGACAAGGGAGGAACTATAGATTTGAGCTCAGACAAGTACTTGCCGTGTAAATAACGACAGAGTACAGACAGGCTCGCAACGCCCATTCTGTGAAAAAGTAGTTCCTGGGAAGAGAAAAGGATACTTTTTTTTAGATCTCAGTTGTGTAAATAATAGTCTTCTTACTTGTTTCCAGTCAATAAAACGGATGTAAATTTTTGAAAGATCTATTTAAGGAGGAAAAGTAGTTTGCTTGAATCATTGCTGGTAAATAAATGTGCAAGGGTCTAAGAAGAAAAATGCTGTTGCTTAGTTTTTTTTTTTTCTCGTCAATGTAAACAATGACTTTACCTGTGGAATTGTCTTCCGTTTTCATGCTTTCCAGCTGACTACAATATGGTTGTCTTCAAGTCCAACGTAAACAAGTTCTTGATGAGCCGTTCCACTTAAGTTAACAATTTTACCGAATTTCCATTACTAACGATTACTATATTTTCCAATTGACTACTGTACACTCTTAGCCCTTATCCCCGAGTGGTCTCTGGGCCTTGATAAGTGGTGATGCCTATGTGAAAAAATTAAGTTTCTCTTTTAAAACGAATCTAATTTAATCTACACAATAATAATAATAATAATAATAATAATAATAATAATAATAATAATAATCTTGCTCGGATAATTCGGTGATACACTGATAAGTGATGATGTCTATGTAAAAAAAAACCCAACGAAGACTATATCTTTGCATTGCTACAGCCTTCTTGCAACCTTTCACATTAGATTTATTTAAAATTTAACAATTTTAGTCGATGGGAAAACAGATTGATTTTGGGCTACGATGGTATTTTTACACACATTGCCTTTAAAAAACAAAATCTTTATCAAAAAACGATACAAACATTCAAACATGGGTTTCAAGAATGGGTTTCATTCATTGATTAATGCAGTTAGGACAAAGAAGAAGTGCATAGCCCTTTGTACAGTTGTTTGTAATAGAAAAGTAAGTGTTAAAAAATGAACAGCTAGCGTAGCCCAAGGGCTAAAGCAATTCTTTTCATAGCGTGTAAAGTTGGCGTTCTTACTTTAGTGACATCAGATAACTCCTAAATTATTAATCGGACATGCATATGAACGTGTACGTAATACCAGAACAAGGTATTCCCAATGCTTGTTTTATTTAACTAACTTGAATGTCAGGAACACACGGATGCTTATAATTTGGGGTTTTAATAGGTATTCGCCTTTCTTCATTTTCATGAAAAAAGAAGATTATATATGTGTGCTTGCGTGTATGTGCGTGCGAGTGATAAGATGTGTGTATGTTTGTATGTAATTATTTGTTAAAGTAGGTTTTGCATTGCCTTTATTATAGCTATGATGTGCCTAATGGCATATAATACAATGAAATATACAAATGATACATGTATAAAAGAGATTCCTTTTTCATTGTACATGGAACATATCTTACATACACACACCTATATATATATATATATATATATATATATATATATATATATATATATATACATATATATTTTTTATATTATAAATATAAATATATACGTATATTTATAACTTTCATATTATACATCTATTTGTATACATATCAATCAATCTATCTATTTATCTATCTATCTATCTATCTATCTACTATTATATAAAAGGAACTTTGTACGGATGTATTTGTTTGTTTGTATGTGCTTATGCGTGTGCGAGTTTCCTATTGTCTACTAAACGGCTGGGCCAATTTTTATGAAATTTCTCACAAATATATTTTATGTATCTGGCAATGTTCTTAATTTTTGTATCAGAATATCTTCAATAAGTATCAATAATCGAAAAAGGCCGATGAAGTAAGAGGCATGCAATTTTGACAGAAGTTAACAACTTATACAGCCTAACATCACAAGTGCATTTGAGATGTTTTATTACCACACAAGCAGAAAGGCCCAGCATATAAAATCAACAGTAGGCTATTTGATATGACGTGAGCGCGTTCAAAATGAATATTTCTGTTTAGAACATAACTGAACTATGATACTTGATTTTTGCATTTAAAACTTTAATTCATGTTATTATGCATACAAATAAGTATATACATATATATATATATATATATGTATGTATGTATATATGTATATATATATATATATATATATGTGTGTGTGTGTGTGTGTGTGTGTGTGTGTGTGTGTGTGTGTGTGTGTGTGTGTGTAATTTATATTATTATAGATGTGTGTTCGCGGCGTTGCCCGGGAATTTTTATGTTTTAAATAATTGTTTTTAAAATATTTTCCCTTATAAAATTATGAATTGAATCAAATTGTTAAAAAAAAAAAAACAACAGAACACCATTTATTTCAAGAAATAAGCGATTATTTTTAAATGAAAAATAATGATGGGTGCAAACAAAATGGTTGTGTCGTGAAGGTATGTTATATATGTCTAGTTTAAGCATGCATTTCGATAATGCTGCACTATAATCTATGTTATAAGTTATGATCCGCATCACGATTGGATCTGCTTCTCAACTTACTCTGATTCTAGCGGGTGCCGCCCAGTCGTGTCCGGCCGTAAAATACATATACCGTACATTGGGGTAACTGTGCCAAGTCCGGGGTAATCGCGACAACTAGGTTAAAGAGCTCTTTTGACAACCACTCATATAAAATCACTTTTTAGTTGGCGCAATTACCCCCGAGTTTGGCGCAAATACCCAAAAGTACGGTATGTATTTTAATATATTTTAATTCAGGTAGATTTCGTATTTATTATTACAGAGACAATTATAAATTCCTATAATTTTTTTGTGTGTATTGATATTCATATTAAAAACAATTTTTTCTATTTATTTAAAAAGAAAATACAACTTTGTTATATATGAGTCGTGGAATTGCATTCATTTGAAAAAAAAATCTAGCTAGGTTGCATATTCTTTTAAACATTCATTTTAATTAATTCCCTATTAGTTTTCCGGTTTTCTAATGGGGTGATCATCGTTAGTAAACTATTACGTGTAATTATATTTATACACATACTTTACATGATTTATACTTGCGTAATATATGCGTAAAATGTTATAACAAACACAAACTTATTCTATATGTATTTATGTCTGCATGTATATATATATATATATATATATATTTGTTAAAAAGATTTTTCTACCAAAGTTCCACGTCAGTTTTTGGTCTACAGACATGATACTTAATATATAGGGTATTCTAACCTATGTGAAACTTTATATTTGGGTTATAGCCGGGGAAAATCGGCGCAAAATTGTGAAAATTAACAAAAATTAAATTTTCCGTGTAAAGGGCGAACGACGGCATTACGAACATGCATGCGTAACGTAATAGTTATTTGTTCATGATTTAATTTTTAGCCTTGCAGCAAACATATCTTCCTAGCTCAGGCATTAACCTGAAAGAAAAAGTAAATCGTAAGCTTAACGTTTTGGTTTCGATTCTCGGTGGTAGCGTACGATTATTTTTTAAATGATTATTACATATTGGGTCCAATATAATATAATAATAAACACGAAATTTGCATAAACTAAAATATCATATTTAAGCGTATTTTACGACCGAGCAATGATCGGCGACTGGCCAGTAAAGTTTACGCATAAATTTATACGTTCGGATATTAATTTTATGTGAGTAAATGAATATATATATATATATATATATATATATATATAAAGAGATAGAGAGAGAGAGAGAGAGAGAGAGAGCATATTTCAAAAGTTTTTAAAAAACGACTTTAGTGCCAGCAGTAGAATCTAAACCAAAACACTTAGCGCCCTAGCCGCGTTCCCTTGCCGATGAGCTATCAACAGATAGATAAAGCAGATTTTAATCTATACCACTTCAAGCTATGAATGAATTTACACATGCGCTAAAGTAATAGAAATATTCAGCAAGTTGAAATGGACATTTTGCATTTCAACTAACGGACATATTTCTGTATGCGTTAATCGACCAATCAAACAAAGATATTACTTGTTATAAAGCATCTTTCATGTATGATTATTATTTCCTGTTAATTTAGTGTCATAAGACCAGTATTTTAAGTGTGTATCGGTTAAATATTTTCACACAGAGCGTACACTAATACATACATCTACTGTTTATATATATATATATATATATATATATATATATATATATATATATATATATATTTAAAATTCAGCCTTGCCTCGACAGTCGAGCTGTATAATTCTTTTACGCACATTTTATCTTTCTTTTAATGATATATTGGAATTATTTCCCTTTTCCTTGTACCTATTTGTGAATTATTCCACGGATTCCTGCCTTTTCGATTACTTTGGATCATCTTCCGTACGCGATTCCCTTGGATTTTACTTGTGCGAATGGAAATTTAACTAACTTTCTTGGATTCTGCATCTTTGGATTTTACCGTCATTGGATATTTTACCCTTCACCAGACTTTCTATTCACGTAAAATCACTTCAGTATTCACCCTATTCCCTCTGCTTCACTTTTTGTTATCAAAAAAGATCTATAACTTCTTGTAGTTTCATTTAATATTTTGCAAGTAAATCCGATCCCGCATTTTGCTAAATCCTACCCTCTGATGAGAAGGAAAGTATTTCTTCGAAACTCCGCGGATTAAGGTACGTACACTCATTTAGTGTTTCCTTTTTAAGATTTAATATGTTTTTAACTCTTTTTCAAAGTGTTTTTAACATGTTTTATTAGCTACTTGTTCTTATATATATATATATACATATATATTTATATATATATGTATATATATAAATCCATACACACACAAATATATATATATATATATATATATATATATATATATATATATATATATATATATAAAGGAATTGTAAATTACAGAGATAATCAGGGCAGGCACATACATAGCAATACATGGTTTCTTTGCCGAATCTAGCAATCGCAAAAGGAATGGTGTTCTATTTTGGTCCCACCACGAACAAAATGGAATCTGTTTCTAAACTTATTCTAAAATGAGGAATGGGAAATAGAACGAAAACTGAAAGTAAAAAACAAACAAATAAATGTTTTTAGTTAAATTTCGTCGCCATATACAAATAAAGCAAACAATGCATGAATTAGAAATTTTTTTCAAATGAAAAGGGATTGAAAAAAAGAATGGAAAAAAAAAACAAGCTTAGTTAGGGTTCACTTGTGCTAATAAAAAAAATGCACTAGTTAGACTATGTAAGTCGACATTGCAATCGAATCAATTCCTATCATTATTTTGTTAAAAAAAAGGAAAAGAAAAAAAAAACCCAAAAAACCCCGAAAATTTGCTCACGGCCAAGTAAATATATTACAGCTAGTACTGTAATAAAAAAAAAAAACAAAAGCAAAAAAAAATACATAATTTCTAATCTTTTAGTCGGCAATGCAATCGAATTGTATGCTTAGTCTTAGTAATTAATGCGGAAGAATATGTGTAGTTTAATTGCCATAGAGTTTCATTACTTATTACTTAGGTCTTTACTTGTATTGAAAACTATTGATGTAAATACTGAAAATTGATACATAATATATTATGCCTCCTTACTATATTTTATTAGAATACATGGAAGAATTATATATATATATATATATATATATATATATATATACTAGCAAAAGTACCCGTCGTGGACTGGGTTCAAAAACAGCCTACAGAAAATGGACTCTGATTTATGAAAGTATGATAGGTTATAAAAGGAAGGGTTGTAAAGGGATAGCTTCGAATTTGGGGATATCAAAACCAAAGCAAAATATGATGAAAGTAAAAATAAAATAGATAAACCTCATAATTTATTATACCATGTTCACACTAAAACACTTATCAAAATATTCTGTGGGTCCATATTAAAACACCTTGTTAAACTTTGTGACATATTTCCATTCTATGAAGCTCAGGTGCGAACGAATACCCCGTAATTTTATTATACCATATTTCTTCAAACAGAAACATAATTATCAAAGTATGTTTACGCACACAGATATGAAAAGTCTTTATTAAAGTTTGTGCCTATTTCCATTCTAGGGAAGCCAGGCGTGAACGCAGACCCCAAAATTTTATTATACCATCCATAGTTAAGTTAAAACATACTTATCAAAGTATTCTTATGTACCTCTATATAAAAAATACTTGTAAACGTTTTTTTTTTTTAATTTTTAAATTTTTTATTTCTATACTTTGTGGACCGGACGCGAACGCACACCCCACAATTTTAATGAATCACCGTTCTGCCAAATCAAACATACCCATTCCTGTGTCTCGATACATCTTCTATAATTATATTTAATCAGTTTTTTAAAATAGTCAGCCATATAGGAGCCTATTCGGGCCGGCCACACACACACACACACACACACACACACACACACACACACACACACACATTCAGCTTTATGTTATTCATTTATACATATATATTGTTAAGTTTTGAGTCATTGTGTCGAACAAAGATGGCGGCGTAGTTCAGATCAGTAACCAAGATGGCGGCCAGGAATCAAATGCGGTCTGTGACGTAGTTAATGGCAAACTGATTGAATCCAAAATTTGACAATTTTTATAATAATTTTGAAACGTTTTCATTGGTTGTTTAGCAGAGCCGTTGGTTATAAAAATGATTGGTGAATCCATTCGGCTCATCCTCCCATCACTCGTGATGGGGGAAGGTCTCCTAGCGGCTTCGGCTGCAGGGAGACAGGGTAGTAGTACTCGTCAAGGATTCGTCACTTGACACTCAGCCCAACAGGTGAGGGGCCAGGAACCGGCCAAGCACCTGTTGGACTGAGGTACGCCGCCTGGGTAATACGTAGGAGGTCCACCCTCCTAGGTCTTGCCACTGGGGTTTCCGGTGGAGTAAGTTCATTGCATACTGCCTGAGGCGCTCCTACCGGGGAATGCCGACGGGGTTACTCAGGCAATTTTTAAAATTGCAGAAGTGCCCCTCCTTTAGGGGGGAGCTTGCTGGATTCCCACTTTCCGGCCTTGTGCCACATTTTGCCGAAGTGGGCGGCAAATAAATAACTATCCTCATCACTCGTCTGATGGGGAAGGTCTCCTAGCGGCTTCGGCTGTAGGGAGACAGGGTAGTAGTACTCGTCAAGGATTCGTCACTTGACACTCAGCCCAACAGGTGAGGGGCCAGGAACCGGCCAAGCACCTGTTGGACTGAGGTACGCCGCCTGGGTAATACGTAGGAGGTCCACCCTCCTAGGTCTTGCCACTGGGCTTTCCGGTGGAGTAAGGTCATTGCTTACTGCTTGAGGCGCCCCTACCGGGGAATACCGACGGGGTTACTCAGGCAATTTTTAAAATTGCAGGAGTGCCCCCTTCTTTAGGGGGGGGGGGCTGCTGGATCCCCAATTTCCGGCTTTGTGCCACATTTTGCCGAAATGGGCGGCAAATAAATAACTACCCCCATTACTCGTGATGGGGAAGGTCTCCTAGCGGCCTCGGCTTCAAGGAGACAAGGTAGAAGTATTCGTCAAGGATTCGTTACTTGACACTCAGCCCGACAGCTGAGGGGCTGGGAATCGGCCCAGCCCCCAGCACCTGTTGGACTGAGGTACGCCACCTGGGTAATACCTAGGAGGTCCACCTTCCCAGGCTTTGCCTCTGGGCTTTCCGGTGGAGTAAGTTTATAGCTTACTGCCTGAGGCGCCCCTACCGGGGAATGTCGACGGGGTTACTCAGGCAATTTTTACAATTGCAGGAGTGCCCCTTCTTTAGGGGAGCCAGCTGGTTTCCCACTTTCCGGTCTTGTGCCACATTTTGCCGAGGTGGGCAGCAAATAAATCTCTACCCCCATTAGGAGTGAAAAACATTTTACATATATATATATATATATATATATATATATATATATATATATATATATATACCTTGGGAAGATTAATGGGAGAGAACCTCATAAGTGTACTTGATTATTAATAAAATTTACAAAAATAATAGCGTAATATTTATTCGTACGTATACTACAAAAGATCAGAAGAACTTTTAAAATCCAAGCAAAAAAGGCTCATATTTGGTCGTTTATGTCGGGCCTCTCTTTATATATGCATGTCATGAAATAGTGTGTAAACAGAAGAAGAAGAGAATCCGACATAGGCGACTAGACAGGATATTAGTCTCTTTGTTTGGTTTTGAGACCGACGGTACCGATGGTGTTCTGATCTTCTGTAACACATGTATGAACACACACACACACACATATATATATATATAAATGTATATATACTTTTTATTTGTGTACATAAGCATATATACGTCGCTACACATTTATGATCATCTTTCGGTAAGCCAGTTACAACTAACTAGAGACCTCTTCAAGCGATATTTCTTGTACCAGGTAGAGTCTGAAATCTACAGATTCTTTTTTTTTGTAGTAGTAGTAGTAGTTGTATGCAATATAGCCTGAAGAGGTCTCTAGTTGTAACTGACTGACCAAAACATACTCAGAAATGTGTAGCGATATATAAATTCTTCTGTAAAACAAATAAAAAGTATATCTTGACCTAACTCGATATAAAGCACTCTTATATGAACTGCGTAGGAAATTCATTGGTTGCTTCACCTCCTCTAAATATTAACATGGAAAAAAATACAAATAAAAACAATGCAACTATTCTTCAGATTGTTTTGTATTTAAGTAATCATATCCAACATTCTTTTTTTCTTCTTTTCTTTTTAAAGTTGATGAGTTCTTATTCCATTGATGAGCCAGGCTGGAAAATATTAACAAAAAAATAGCGTAATGACTATATGATTGTTTCTGCGCAACGAGATAGGTGCTTTCAAGAATTGAACATTTAGCATGTTGAAAGAATATTGGTAAGATGGACAACATATTGAAATTTGGAATATAGACATTTGGTCATACATACATACATATATATATATATATATATATATATATATATACACATTTATATATATGTGTGTGTGTGTATATATATATATATATATATATATATATATATATATATATATATATATATATTGAATAATCAATGGGAAATAAATTGGAGCACTACCAACAACGAACGCATTCCAGAAAAGTGATGGTCTTCGAAAAACTTTTTTCTAATATTTTATCCGTGAATTTGACAGTTTTCTATCCAACTATCAATTTATTTGCTCACTTATATTCCTTATTGCCTCCTAAAGATATATGTTTGTGTTCGTTTTAGGAACGCTAACCTTTCAATTGCGAAGAAAAATGTATGTTTTTCCCCCTTTTCTTCTTAACTTGTAAGTGAATCGCAATGGTGATCCCTATCATGCACACACACAGACTTTATTTTTATTTCAATATCTGACACTACGACAACGAACTATCTATCCAACCACATTGGCAACATTGGTACATCCACAAACTTTAATTCTTCATGAAAATTCTTAAGAAATGTCAATATTGTTAATACTTCCACTAGGATTGAGATAATATGTCCAAACAGATATTTAATATATACATCATTATAATCATCGTCGGTTAAATGTCTGCTGGCATGTATTGGGCAGCTTTTTAAATTTGACTTCTAATCTAACCTATCTCTGGCCATGTCTCAATGTATCCATCTTTCTCTCGAATCCATCCTGATAATTCCCTCTCGTGTTTCCATCGACATTCTGCTACCAATTGCTCATGCTTCTTCAACTGTTCTACATCTATCAATTCAAATTATCTATACTTAAAATGTGACCACACCAACAGTCTACTGGTCTGCATACATCTCTTTATACTGTCCAGATTTTATATTCCTTTGAGGTTATCAGGTCTAATAATGTATTTAACATTCACATTACACTCCCATTGTATTATTTTTATATAATTTCTCTTCCATGCAACGCATATCCGCAACACTTACTGGGAAGTTTTCACGTCAATAAACCAACATATTGCGTCTCTATGTCTGATAGACTCTTTCTTTGTTCGTTAGTGGTGATATTCTGTTCGTTGGTAATGGAAAAAATTTTATAAACTTACTTCATCAACTTTAAACTCTCTCAATCACGCATCTTAGAATGTATTTGGATCTTATACAGATAGAGGATTACGTCAGGAGTGAAGTGCCTTTTTTGCATGGTAGAATGATCCAGCAATTTTTCCAACGGCCTTGGCCATAGATTTAATGCAAGTCTTCTTTATTACTTTTGGGGTAATGGCCAATCCCAGAAGCTTGTCCTAGCAGGGGACTTCCTTCAAGGTGAGGGTTATTTATTTCAGTTTGAGCCAAGTGTAGTCAGAGCGCTGGTGATGAGAAGTGAGAAAGTTTGTTTTAAATACATTAAAAACAACCAATCTTTTTTTCCTCATTGTACAACGTGATCGGGGTCAGAGAAGAGAAAAAAATAGAAAGATCTTGGTCATTGCTGCTCTTCGAAGTTTTGCCATAGACATTTGTGCCGTCTGCATAAATGTCGACGGTTGATCTTAGAATGTGATTTGAGAGACTTTTGATAAAGAGTAACGCCAACATTGATTCTATGAGTATCGAACTTCTGTCCACCAATGAATACATTTATCAAAGAGAAAAGTTTTAAGGATGGGGAGAACGTTTCCAGCCATTCCATAGCTAGAAATCTTGTACAATAGACATTCATGCCGAACCCTATCAAATGTTTTTGATAAATCAAGAGCTAAAACGGAAAATCCCCAAAATATATTCACAGATCCTATTACAATCAGCACATCAGCTGTTGAGCTGGCAAGACGAAAATCATATTTCTTGTGACTGAGTAGACTGTTTTTGCTGAGATGGTTTACAACTTTTCAATTAATCACAGATTCAAACAATTTACTCATGGTGTATAGGAGAGCGATTGGTCTCTACTAAGATGCAGAAGACGAATACCAAGTATTCTTAAATACTATGTAGACTGATGAAGTTTTCCAAGGTGTTGAGGAGCATTTTTTACTTTACGTAACCTTTGAACAGCTTTGTGAAAATGAAAGCGAGTTCTGACCAGAGATTTTTAAGTACTATCATTGGAATATTGTCAGGACTTGTTACTTCACTGGCATCAAAGTTCTTACCAAGTCTGGCAACATCTCAAACATATATATGATGTCGCTCAGAGTAAGTTCAGTCTAAGGGGGAAATTTAAGAGATAAGCGATCTTGATCAGAAATGATGGAGTTTGATGCAAAGTTTTTTTGCAAAAAGTTTGGCTTTGTCAGATATTAGTTAAATCATCCCTGTTCCATTGATAATGGTTAGAATAGAGATTACACATAAATTTATCTATTTAAGATTTTTGCTTCTTAATTGCTGCTCTTGCACCAGAAGAGCTACTGACAAGATTTGAACCCGAATAAAACAGTTATGATCAACTCCTACATCTAACGTTTGAGAACAACAACAATAGCAAGAGAAAAAGTACTTTTTTTTTTGTAAAAATAAAATTATACAATCGAAGTTTAGCAGTTGGTTTCAAACGAGAAATGGCTGACTTTCTTATAAACTAAAACTAGTATTGCCCGGGATTCGTGAAAGAGTGAAAGAGGTCAGAGGGAGATTCAAGTGAAAGAGTGAATGAGGTCAGGGGGAGAACTTTTTGCATTTCTATATGCTGATATATTTCTGTACGCGTTATTCATCCATCCAAACAAAGATTTATCCGATATAACCTCATTCACTCTTTCACTCTTTCATCCCAAGATAGCGAACATTTCTGTAAAAGTCTGAGGACGCTACAGACGGCCAAAAAAATGACCGAGTAGCCGAAACAATAACGTAACTTAACAGAAAGATACGGTAATCTTCTCTTCTCTTCTCTTCTCTTCTATATAAATAAAATGAACTCATTTTTTCCCGCTGATTTTGACATTAATAGGATTAAAAATCAAGATATTTCATGCAAATATAATATGCACAAACGGCAGAACAATATCTGAGGTGTGTTATAGGCTTATTATTTCTCAAATTCCTCGATAATCTTAGATTTCTATACTTTTTCTGCTGAGAAGTCACGGCCAAAATCGGTTAAGATCAATGGAAGTGGTAAAATATTTTCTCTCTAATAAATTCCTCCTCCCCCTGTCACCACTTAACACCGTTTGGGGATCGTTCACAAGGAACAGTTGAGAAGAGAACACCGGTTTGGCTTCGTAGTTCTTTCATGTGAAGTTATTTAAAATCACTAAACTAAGCTGCAGTGCTCTGTGGCGTAGTGGTTAGCGTGCTGGACAATTCACATTATATTTTCACGTTCGCGCCGACCTACCGTAGTCGTTTTTTTTTTTTTTTTTCTAAACAACTGGAATGGACTTTTCTTGGTGGCCGAACTGTTAACGTTGCAGATGTTTTTTTTTGTTTTTTTTTCACACTTTATTTTCCTACTTTTACTCATGACTCCGGGTTCGATCCTTCCTACTTACCTACCATAACATTTTTTAAAACTCCCGTCCCGGAAACAAACACTCGGGCAACGCCGGGTACCCCCGCTAGTAAAAAATAAAACGCATATTTGCTCTACAACAGTATTGAGCACTTTATTCAGTTTTTATTAATTACCATATCCACTATACACACACACACACACATACACACATATATATATATATATATATATATATACATATATATATATATATATATATATATATATATATTGCACATTTTAAAACTTAAAGAAAAAAAAGAAGTAACAATTTTAGTTACATAAATTAAACAATATAAAAGATCTCCCTTGCTAATTTTAATTTAAGTTACCAATTTGTTTATATTGTATATGTTACTAGTTATTCGGGCTGGACGAAGTAATTAAAAAAGTGAATAACTGTACTATATTAACACTACCATCGTACAACAATCTATACATATAAAACAGTAGATGCATGAATGTGTGTGCCTGTGTTAAAATAAACTCTTAAACTACTGGTCATATAACACTGAAGCTAACAGAAAATAGTAATCATACACCAAGGCTGGTTTATATGGAATACATCTTTGTTTCGATGGATGTATAACGCGTACAGAAATATATCAGCATATAGAAATGCAAAAAGGTCATTTAAACTAGCCGACATATTTCTTTTACTTTTGCGTATGCGCAAATTCATTTATAGCTTGAACTGGTTTAATTTAAAATCATTTTTATATATTTGTCGATAACTCAAACCGTAGCAATGCGGCTTAAGCACTAAATGTTTTGGTTTCGTTCTGATGGCATCCAAGTACTTTTTTTTAAAAAAACTTTTTTAAAAAGATCAGTAATATATATTAAGTACAATATAATATTCACTTAGCTCTGTAATAATAAATACGAAATATGTATGAATTAAAATATATTTCAGCGTATTTTATGATTCAGCCCGGGAGCCTCATCCCACAAATACCAAATAATAATGTGTTAGTCAGAAGCAAAGTTTTATTTCCCAACTTAATTGTTATTTCGGTATGACTTTAAAGATTGGGTGTAAGATAGAAAATATTTTGAATTTTAAAACATTTTTGAAACGGAACTACATTTATTTTTTGTTATTGAATTGAGAATTTGAAATATAAATTTAAAAATCCATAAATACGTAATCAACATATGACGAAATATGAATATTTGATCAAAATATGAATGTTAAATCAAAATATGAATGTTACATTAAAATATGAATGTTTAATCAAAATATGAATATCAAATTAAAATAAGAATGTTTAATCAAAATATGAATATCAAATTAAAATAAGAATGTTTAATCAAAATATGAATATCAAATCAAAATAAGAATGTTTAATCAAAATATGAATGTTACATTAAAATATGAATGTTTAATCAAAATATGAATATCAAATCAAAATAAGAATGTTAAATCAAAATATGAATGTTACATTAAAATATGAATGTTTAATCAAAATATGAATATCAAATTAAAATAAGAATGTTAAATCAAAATATGAATGTTACATTAAAATATGAATGTTTAATCAAAATATGAATATCAAATTAAAATAAGAATGTTTAATCAAAATATGAATATCAAATTAAAATAAGAATGTTTAATCAAAATATGAATATCAAATCAAAATAAGAATGTTTAATCAAAATATGAATGTTACATTAAAATATGAATGTTTAATCAAAATATGAATATCAAATCAAAATAAGAATGTTAAATCAAAATATGAATGTTACATTAAAATATGAATGTTTAATCAAAATATGAATATCAAATTAAAATAAGAATGTTTAATCAAAATATGAATATCAAATTAAAATATGAATGTTTAATCAAAATATGAATATCAAATTAAAATATGAATGTTTAATCAAAATATGAATATCAAATTAAAATAAGAATGTTAAATCAAAATATGAATATCAAATTAAAATAAGAATGTTAAATCAAAATATGAATATCAAATTAAAATAAGAATGTTAAATCAAAATATGAATGTTACATTAAAATATGAATGTTTAATCAAAATATGAATATAAAATTAAAATAAGAATGTTTAATCAAAATATGAATATCAAATTAAAATAAGAATGTTTAATCAAAATATGAATATCAAATTAAAATAAGAATATTAAATCAAAATATGAATGTTACATTAAAATATGAATGTTTAATCAAAATATGAATATCAAATTAAAATAAGAATGTTTAATCAAAATATGAATATCAAATTAAAATAAGAATGTTTAATCAAAATATGAATATCAAATTAAAATAAGAATGTTTAATCAAAATATGAATATCAAATTAAAATAAGAATGTTTAATCAAAATATGAATATCAAATTAAAATAAGAATGTTTAATCAAAATATGAATGTTACATTAAAATATGAATGTTTAATCAAAATATGAATATCAAATTAAAATAAGAATGTTTAATCAAAATATGAATATCAAATTAAAATAAGAATGTTAAATCAAAATATGAATGTTACATTAAAATATGAATGTTTAATCAAAATATGAATATCAAATTAAAATAAGAATGTTAAATCAAAATATGAATATCAAATTAAAATAAGAATGTTTAATCAAAATATGAATATCAAATTAAAATAAGAATGTTTAATCAAAATATGAATATCAAATTAAAATAAGAATGTTAAATCAAAATATGAATGTTACATTAAAATATGAATGTTTAATCAAAATATGAATATCAAATTAAAATAAGAATGTTTAATCAAAATATGAATATCAAATTAAAATAAGAATGTTAAATCAAAATATGAATATCAAATTAAAATAAGAATATTAAATCAAAATATGAATGTTACATTAAAATATGAATGTTTAATCAAAATATGAATATCAAATTAAAATAAGAATGTTAAATCAAAATATGAATATCAAATTAAAATAAGAATGTTAAATCAAAATATGAATGTTACATTAAAATATGAATGTTTAATCAAAATATGAATATCAAATAAAAATAAGAATGTTTAATCAAAATATGAATATCAAATTAAAATAAGAATGTTAAATCAAAATATGAATGTTACATTAAAATATGAATGTTTAATCAAAATATGAATATCAAATAAAAATAAGAATGTTTAATCAAAATATGAATATCAAATTAAAATAAGAATGTTAAATCAAAATATGAATGTTACATTAAAATATGAATGTTTAATCAAAATATGAATATCAAATTAAAATAAGAATATTAAATCAAAATATGAATGTTACATTAAAATATGAATGTTTAATCAAAATATGAATATCAAATAAAAATAAGAATGTTTAATCAAAATATGAATATCAAATTAAAATAAGAATGTTAAATCAAAATATGAATGTTACATTAAAATATGAATGTTTAATCAAAATATGAATATCAAATTAAAATAAGAATGTTTAATCAAAATATGAATATCAAATTAAAATAAGAATGTTTAATCAAAATATGAATATCAAATTAAAATAAGAATGTTAAATCAAAATATGAATGTTACATTAAAATATGAATGTTTAATCAAAATATGAATATCAAATAAAAATAAGAATGTTTAATCAAAATATGAATATCAAATTAAAATAAGAATGTTAAATCAAAATATGAATGTTACATTAAAATATGAATGTTTAATCAAAATATGAATATCAAATTAAAATAAGAATGTTTAATCAAAATATGAATATCAAATTAAAATAAGAATGTTTAATCAAAATATGAATGTTACATTAAAATATGAATGTTTAATCAAAATATGAATATCAAATTAAAATAAGAATGTTAAATCAAAATATGAATGTTACATTAAAATATGAATGTTTAATCAAAATATGAATATCAAATCAAAATAAGAATGTTTAATCAAAATATGAATATCAAATTAAAATAAGAATGTTTAATCAAAATATGAATATCAAATTAAAATAAGAATGTTTAATCAAAATATGAATATCAAATTAAAATAAGAATATTAAATCAAAATATGAATGTTACATTAAAATATGAATGTTTAATCAAAATATGAATATCAAATTAAAATAAGAATGTTAAATCAAAATATGAATATCAAATTAAAATAAGAATGTTAAATCAAAATATGAATGTTACATTAAAATATGAATGTTTAATCAAAATATGAATATCAAATAAAAATAAGAATGTTAAATCAAAATATGAATATCAAATTAAAATAAGAATGTTAAATCAAAATATGAATGTTACATTAAAATATGAATGTTTAATCAAAATATGAATATCAAATTAAAATATGAATGTTTAATCAAAATATGAATATCAAATTAAAATAAGAATGTTAAATCAAAATATGAATATCAAATGAAAATAAGAATGTTAAATCAAAATATGAATATCAAATTAAAATAAGAATGTTTAATCAAAATATGAATGTTACATTAAAATATGAATGTTTAATCAAAATATGAATGTTTAATCAAAATATGAATATCAAATTAAAATAAGAATGTTAAATCAAAATATGAATATCAAATCAAAATAAGAATGTTAAATCAAAATATGAATGTTACATTAAAATATGAATGTTTAATCAAAATATGAATATCAAATTAAAATAAGAATGTTAAATCAAAATATGAATGTTACATTAAAATATGAATGTTTAATCAAAATATGAATATTAAATTAAAATAAGAATGTTAAATCAAAATATGAATATCAAATTAAAATAAGAATGTTAAATCAAAATATGAATGTTACATTAAAATATGAATGTTTAATCAAAATATGAATATCAAATTAAAATAAGAATGTTTAATCAAAATATGAATATCAAATTAAAATAAGAATGTTTAATCAAAATATGAATATCAAATTAAAATAAGAATGTTTAATCAAAATATGAATATCAAATTAAAATATGAATGTTTAATCAAAATATGAATATCAAATTAAAATAAGAATGTTAAATCAAAATATGAATATCAAATTAAAATATGAATGTTTAATCAAAATATGAATATCAAATTAAAATAAGAATGTTAAATCAAAATATGAATGTTACATTAAAATATGAATATTTAATCAAAATATAAATATTAAATTAAAATATGAATAGTAAATTAAAACTGAGATGATCTTGTTTGTGTTTTTGTTTTACCATCCCTCTGCTGGATTATGGCCGGGCAATGCCAGGTTTTCTAGAAAAATAACGGAAGTTCTTATTTTTGACCTATAATATCAACTCCGGCAGAACTAAGGATTTGAAGTTATACATAAACACATTTTTCTGTTAGTCAAGAAATACGGGAGAAACGTGCTCCTTTAGACACGGCCAAAAACTGGAAGAAAAAACAAGTTGTATGATTTTAAAACGAATTAAAATCTATAAAAATCCCTTATTCTTAAGCAACTTCTCTTTCCAGAAAGATAAAAGACTGGGTTTTTTATATGAAAAGCAGAATAATATTAAAAAATTCTACTAGTTTTAATAGAATTATGAATTCTAATGTTCCAAAAAAAAAACAAAAAACAATATTCACTGCCATTTTGTTTCGATGGATAATACATTAAAAAAAATGTTTAAAAGATTTTTGAATCAACTAATTTTTTCTTGTCTAAATAAGATTTACGATGATTTGCTATAATAATATGCAACAATATTATAATATAAGTACCTGAGTTTATAATAATTCCATCTTTTATTTCACTCTATAGATTTTTCTAAAATGTAATGGTAGTTTAGAAGAAACTACAGTAGCCTTTTGCAGGACTAAATGAACTTCATTTAGTCCAGTAAATTAGCATGTATTTTCAACGTTTGTTTTGACGATTAAGTGAAGAATCAAATTTATATGGGTTTAATTCTTTTTCATTAGCGAATACACACACACTCGCATACACGCACACGCATACACACACATACACACACATATATGTATATATATATATATATATATATATATATATATGTATACATATATATGCTTATTGCCTACATAACCACCCGAAATTAAGCAACAATAAGTCTGGCCGGTACCAGATGGGTGATCATTTTGGGAATGCTAGGCGTCGTATGTGTTGGAAACAACTCATGCATCACGTTTGGTCGTCTTGACCGTGTCTTACCATCAAGACCAAGTATTTCTGGAGGAGAGAGTATGATAGATGCAAGTCCCCCACACTTTAAACTATGTAAAGCGCAAGTCACAGCAAAAAGGAAAAGGAGGAGATTACAACTGTTTGTAAATACGATCAACTGTTTGTGGGGCTTATGGTCTCCCATAGATGAGGTAATATCACGTAACGACAAATTTCCGAGAAAATTATCGTATATTTAGCAAAATACGCAATTACTTATTCATTTTTTCTTTATGGTATTGATATTTAAAAGCATTTCCTGTTATATGGTATATCAGCAATATGGGGTTCACAAAAAGAAAATAGTTAATTTATTTTTCGAAAGTAGTGTTTTTCGTAAAAATAATGGAAATACATATATAACTTTTTGCTAATCTGAAAAAGTAATTATTATTAATATATTCAACTAATTTCACACGTCAAAACAAAAATAAATGTAAAACAAACACATTCAAAATTCGGATTTTCAAGCTTAAAATCTGATACGTGCACAGTTTTTTGTTTGGTTGGTTTATTTGCAATCTTCACCCTCCCCACAATACAATATATTTTGTTTAGTTTTGGCTGATTATTTTAAGCATATTTATAACCATGAATAAGGAAGGGGGTTGTAAACAATATATATATATATATATATATATATATATATATATATATATATATATATATATATATATACACTAGCCTTATAGCCCGGCGTTGCCCGGGTGTTTGGAGGTGTATGTTGAGCAAAAGAAAAAGCGTGCAATTTTTTTTAACTTTGACCCCTATTATGACCCCTTAACATTTATTTTTGGGCTCATATTAAGTTATTAAGTTAGATCCATGTTCAAGGAACCTATATCTAAAATTTAAAGTGCTTATAACCAAAATTGTCGGAGGTGTTTGGTAGAGTTCTCAAAGGTCAAATCGTTAAACTTTGACCCCTTAACAGCAAAATTTCTGGCCGAAAACCGATTACAAAGATTTTCTCAAATCTCAGTACCATGTATATGAAATTTTGAGTCTGTAGACTGAGAATTGACAGGGTTATTGCGTAGAGAAATGTCCACAGACACACACACTCACAGACACGTTCACTTTTGTAGATATACTAGCATGGGTGCCCGGCGTTGCCCGGGTATTTGAAGGTGTATTTTGAGCAACAAAAAAAAGAAAGAAAAAAGCGGTCAATTTTGTTTAACTTTGACCCGTATTATGACCCCTTAAAATTTATTGTTTTGGGCTCAACTCAAATTATTACGTTAGATTCATGTCCAATGAACCTATATCTAAAAGTTCAAGTGTGTAGACTAAAAATTATCGGAGAAGTTCGGTAGAGTTCTCAAAGGTCAAGTTGTTGAACTTTGACTCCTTACTCGCCAAATTTATAGTCCAAAACCGATCACATCGATTTCCCCAAATCTCAGTAACCTGTATATCAGATTTTGAGTCTGTGGACTAGAAATTGACAGAGTTATTGCGTAGGGAAATGTACACAGATACACACAGACACGTTCACTTTATATATATATATATATATATATATATATATATATATATATATATATATATATATATATAAAATGGGGTAAGAAATTCCAACGAAAGAAAGATGTATATTTAAATAAGGGAGTAATCACTAACAATGTGTATTTTTTAACATTATTTTATTATTCCGTGTCTTGGTTTTTCATTGAGAATTATGTTTGGATCATTGTAATAATGTTTTTAAATCATTGAAATCGTTTTTACGCGTTTCAGACGTTCTGTGAAGAGTCATCGTCAGAAATTATTTTCAAATGTGTTGGGAAAAGGGGGAAAAATACAAGCAGAAAGAGAGAGTGAGAGAGAGAGAGAAACACAACACGAGCGTGACTACAGCCGAGGTCAGCGGCCCCGACAAGCCCAATAAAAGAGTAATAAAAATTGAACATGCTAATGAATTATAGACACTTTCAAGCCTTTCACCCCTTGGAAACACTTCAAATGAACAACGAAAATGCCATTTTTACATCTCCCACACATTTGAAAATAATTTCTGACGAGGACGCTTCACAGAACGTCTGAAACGCGTAAAAACGATTCAATGATTTAAAACCATTATTACAATGATCCAAACATAATTCTCAATGAAAAACCAAGACACGGAATAATAAAATAATGTTAAAAAATACACATTGCTGGTGACTGCCCCCTTATTTAAATATATATATATATATATATATATATATATATATATATATATATATATATATATATATGTATACTAGCATTTCAGCCCGGCGTTGCCCGGGTGTTTGAATGTGTATGTTGAGCAAAGAAAAAAAAAGTGGTAGTAGGGATGCAGGCTCGAACCCGTACCGCAAAGGAGGAAAAGAACGGGGTAAAACCTAACGTTTATGCTGTTACGACCACCGCCAAACCGGAAGCGACGTTTTTTTTTTAAATTAAGGCTAGACAATCTAAAGAAGAGGATAACTTTAAAAAATATCGGCGAAAAAAATGAACCCTCTGTAGAAAAATTCTTAGTTGAAGGGGAAGATATTAATGTTTTTAGCCAATTTTTCGATATTTGTCGTATGAAAGGTCGAACATTAAAATGATAGTGATCTTAGTAAAATCCGTCGCTTCTATTGAAAGTTTAAGACAGACATGCAAACAGACATACATACATGCATTTATATATTGGTAACTAAAAATTTTCGACCCAAACTGATGAAAAAGCTGCCCTATTTCTAAATACACTTTATGTAAAATTTCAAATATTTAGACTAGAAATTGTCTGAGTGATTTGGAAGAGACCGCAGAAGTCAATTTTTTAAATTTTGACCCGTATTATGATCCCTTAAATGTATTGTTTTGGGCATAACTCAAATTATTAAGTTAGATCCATGTCCAAGGAACCTATATTTAAAATTTCAAGTGCGTAGACCTAAAATTGTCGCAGGAGTTTGGTAGAATTCGCAAAGGACAAATCGTTGAACGTTGACTCCTTAATCGCCAAATTTCTGGCCAAAACCGATCACATCGATTTTCCCAAATCTCCATTCCCTGTATATCAAATTTCGAGTCTGTAGACTAAAAATTGACAGAGTTATTGAGTAGGGAAATGTACACAGACACACACACAGAAACACACACAGACACTTTCATTTATATATATATATATATATATATATATATATATACATATATATAGTAAGTTATAAAAATATATATGGCAAAACTGTATAACTTACTACCTAGCTCTACCTATGTATTGAGCACTGTTGAAGTAAATACTTAAAGTTTACGCATAAAATTATACTTTCGGATATTTATTTATGTGATCAAATGAAGTAGTCATATATATATATATATATATATATATATATATATATATATATATATATATATATATATATATATATATATATGAATTATTAGCAAAGTACACCGTTATAAAATTCATACCTTACTTTATAATCGGTGAAAATTTCGTAAGTATTGGATACTTATTTGATGTTTGGTAGATATTTAAAGAGAGATACCGTTACAAAAAATACTTACTCCCTTCTTCCGTTTTCACCGTGCCCATGCCCATTCCTCGCCAACTTCTACACCATTATCTCTTATCTCTCCCTCTCACTCTCTCTTCTCTCTTTCGCTCCTTCTCTCCGAGTATCACTTGTCACAAGCTACGAGGTGGTTGACAAAATAAACCGAAGTGTTTGACACCGAAAATGTTATTTGTTATTAAACACACAGCATATTTTAGCAAGTGTATGTCACTAAAGTACAGAGAAAAACTTACATTCGCAAGCACAAAAAAATCCAAGCAAATTATCCATAGATTCACTACGTTCACTCATAGTATATCATTGTAAAAAAAAAAAACCAAAAAAAACACTTAATATAAAGTTGGGGTGTATTTCACAGAAATCGTTATCGTGTCATATATCAAGAAAAACTCAGAAGTGACAACATCCTCCACTACCAACTCTACTGATTGGAACACGATGGACTATTACGCGTGGTGCGAAGTTGAGAAAGAAACTACCGGCATACTCAGTTCACTACTAGAACCAACCTTGTGTTCATGCTTCTTTCAAACTTCATTATGATCACGTGTTTCCTGTTCATTTATCGCTTGGACGCAGTGCTAACGGTTTGTGGCGACTTCTTTATGCGAGATGTATTTAACAAAAACCCGCCAAAAGATCTATTTTGATTTGTGATAATATCTATTCGAAAACACGAAGAGTTATCATCAGGTGTACCCCTGGCCAGGCAGGTGGAGAGCATGTTCGAATCTTTACCTAAAAAAATAGCGATGTAGAGGTGCGCATAGAGCAAAGAAAATACACAATGATCATTAATGTGGTATGCCATTAATATCAGCGCAAACGGTTAAGGAAGTGCTGCATTGTCGGAACACTCGTCCTTATGATTTTCAGTTGAAATCTATTCTTTTTTTTATGAATTAAAGAAGTACGTTGTAAGAGAACATATCTTCTCTTAAAAACGTGTGGTTTAGCTGCAACTTTAAAGTTATACGCAACGTTTGAACCCACTTGAAACGTTCACGTTCAACTCCTAAATCTAACGTTCGAGAACAATAATAAGAAAACTTAAAAAAAAAAAGAAACGAAAAAAGAAACGAAAAAAGAACTGCTCAGTCGGAAAAACGGTTTATGCAAAAGTGGCAAAACATATGGAAGGACTTTATTCACAGGGACAATATTTGCTTTCAAAGTAAGAGTATTAATACTTATAAAGATAAATTGATATATAATGGACGACGGGGTGTAGGGCAGAAGGTTCAGGGGGAGGGTCGATAAAGAAAATGGACGATTGCAAGAGATGGTTTCTCTTTATGTATTTACATATATATATATATGTGTGTGTGTGTGTGTGTGTGTGTGTGTGTTTGTGTAGGTATTGAAAGCGAAGCCCACTTACCCAACATAAATCGCCATTGGTATTCACCGAATACTCTAAACAAAAACCAAAAGTTTTTTTTTTCTTTCACAATTGAAAGCTAAGAATTGAAGAAACTCATGAAAAGATGTCTTTTAAGTGCCCTTTACTCCTTTGGCTCAATTCTTTTATCTAAATCGATTATTTTTCTTCCAGATCTTTTTTTTTATCTTCTTATATAAGTATTTTATTTTTGGTTTGTTTCACATACATTTATCCCCCCCGTTCACCTATTCGCCTTCCCATAATGCATTATTTTTGTAGCCAAACTTTTCTCCTCTTTGCAGCCATTTTATTTTAACTGTAGCTTGTCATATTTTTTTTCATAATATTCACTATTTTAGTGCATTATTATTTTTTTTATTTATTTCTTTTTTTATTTCTCTATATTATTTTTCAATTTTTTTTTTTAGAGGAAGGTGATCTTCCCATCGCCCTTTATGCATTCTACACCGACTGTTACCGAGCTATTACTCTTCTTCAGACAATTTATGACAATCAACGATTTCTTCTAATAATTTTAGATATTATTCATCTTCTACTTCCATTCCGATGTGTTTGTTTGTTGCTTTATCACAATGTTATTATTTTCTATTTATTTTTCTTACTCATATCCTTTAGTATTGTTTGTACTTTTCCGTCACTGTCTATCCTAAGGTTTCCCAGTGGATGCCATATGGCTCCCTTGTGGGCCATGAAATATCGGAAGGGACAACAAGGCCAATTTTGAAAAATTGTTGGCTGCGAGGTGTCACAAAAATTTAGAACACACAAAATATGGATAGAGAGTCTTCTGTCTCCAATATAGAAGACTTAAGAATTATGAAAAATTATAGGGGATTCTTCATTATAATAGAGAAATTCGAAAATCGAAATATTGAATAATAAGAACTAATGGCCTCTATTTAATTGTCATGTCGCCATAAAGAAAATGCCCCAAAATTACGAAAAACGATAAGGTATAACATTAATTATTAATGAAAATAGTTTACGAAGAGAATTAGCGAAAGTTGTGTTTTGGTAAAACAGAAACCAGAGATCTCGAATCGTAACAAGGGGGGGGGTAAATATTTTCTAAAAATTTGGAAAATCTTAACAAAACTCAATTTTCGCTGATTGTCTTCGAAAACTATTTTCATTATTAATTAATTTTCTGCGTTATCGTTTTTCGTAGTTCGGGAATATGTTCATTGCTCCGACATGACCATTAAGTAGATACCATTTGGTATACTTGGAATATGATATTTCGATTTTCGAATTTCTTTATTATAACGAGGAAGAGCCAAATGAAAATATCAAATTTGTTCATTTAAATATTCAATCGATCCAAAAGTGTGTGGTTTATAATATTAAATGGTACCTTCTGCAATAATAAGAAAGGAAATGAAAGGTTGCCGAGTGTTAAGCGTGTTGTCTGTTTTAACATGTGGCCACTTTATTTTCAGTTGCTAAAAAAACTTGTTCTTGTAGTTAGATTTGTTATAAGCGGCAATTATTTGCATGTGATAACGGCTAATTTAAGAAGAACGAATTGAGGATGTCAGACAGTTGAATTTGAATTGTCGACAGGTTAAAAAAAAAACGTTGTAGCTGGAATTTGGCGGTGTTCATTGCAATGCTGTAGAAGAGGAATTTGCGTTAATTTTTTCATGGGATTGTATAGTTATAATCCAGTTTTGTTATTGTAAATATTCTTCGAATCCAGGACTGTCTTCAGAGTGAACTGTTAATGATTTATACGAAGGTTGTCCCTGTGAAGACAATGCGATGTTTTTAGAGACAACAAAGCCAAATTTGAAAATTCAAACAAAAAATGTTTCCCCTGGTTGCATATTTTTGCTAGGCTGGGAGGATTATATAATTGTGAAAGACCTACATATAATACGAATTTAAAGTAAAACAAACTATTTGGGACTATTAAAATAATTAGCAATCTAGACAATTCTATCTGCTGTGTTGAGAACTAGACAACATGGCCACCAAAAATGTCACGTGACTTTTGAATATGTAAAATGCGACCTTAATAAAAATAAAACGAAATACGTTTTTATAGGATTTGCTTATTGCTTTATTTTGATTCATACGTTTTCTGTTTAAAAAACTTACACGCGACAACTTTTTCCGGCTTTCATTTACATTTTTTAATGTTTTATTAAGACATTCGTTCATTTGTTTAATACTAGAATTTGAATTTCGATGTTGACTTACATATATCAGAACGTCTTGCTTCAAACCCGAGGATTGCAATCAGATAAATTAAAACAATGAAAAAATTAGAAAAGTTTATGTCAAAACCGTAATTTTCGTGCTTTATTAAAAAAAAAGGTCTTTTTTAATGGTTTCATTGTAATCAAGAATTTCTCACAAAAAAGACAAAGAGTAAGTCAAAATTTAAGCAACACGTTTTTTGTTTTATTTTTCCAAAGCCGCATTTTACATATTCTCAAATCACGTGAGATTTTGGTGGTCATGATGTTTATGTTTCGATACAGGACATACAATTGTCAAGATTGCCAAATTATTTCAACACTATCCATAATGTTTACACAGCCATTTATTTTTATTATATTACTAGTAGGCCGCCAGGCATTACCCGGTCGTAAAATACGGTTAAATATATTTTGATTAATGCAGCTTTCGTATTTATTATTATACTAGCCTGAGTGACCGGCATTTCCCGGGTGTTTGGATGTGTAAAAGAAAAAAAAGTGGTAATAGGCAGGCAGGGTCGAACCCGCGACGCGAAGGCGGTACAGAAAGTGAAAGAAAACCTGATGTTTTACGTTACGCCAGTACTCGACCGGAAGTGTAAAGCGTTCAAATTAGACGTAGTCAACCAAAAAGATGACTTGCAGAAATGGCGTTACTTTTAAACCTCCCACGAAGTTTGTTTTTAATGTGGGGGGGGGAGCAGCTTTCCCCCAAAATGGTGCACTCTGGAAGTATGCAATAAAATAGAAATTGTCTCGATATAAATGGGTTTCCCTACATTGACCAAGGATGAACTACAGAACAAATACTGACCAGGCGAAGGCTGGGAGTTAAAGGTGTATTTATTTCCGATGAGAGCAAATTAGACACACTGTTGTTTTTTAATATGGAGGGGCAACTCTGACAGAGTCCAAATAAATAGCAATTGTCTGATATGAAGTGTTTCCCCAACATTGACCAAACCTAATTGACGTCAAAAGTAATTGTTTAATATGAAGAGTTGCCTCCACATTGACCAAACCTAATTGACTTCAAAAGTTATTGTTTACTATGAAGAGTTGCCCCCATATTGACCAAACCTAATTGATTTCAAAAGTAATTGTTTACTATGAAGAGGTGCCTCCACATTGACCAAACCTAATTGACTTCAAAAGTAATTGTTTAATATGAAGAGTTGCCTCCACATTGACCAAACCTAATTGACGTCAAAAGTAATTGTTTAATATGAAGAGTTGCCTCCACATTGACCAAACCTAATTGATTTCAAAAGTAATTGTTTAATATGAAGAGTTGCCTCCACATTGACCAAACCTAATTGACTTCAATAGTAATTGTTTAATATGAAGAGTTGCCCCCATATTGACCAAGCCTAATTGACGTCAAAAGTAATTGTTTAATATGAAGAGTTGCCTCCACATTGACCAAACCTAATTGACTTCAAAAGTTATTGTTTAAAATGAAGAGTTGTCCCCATATTGACCAAACCTAATTGACTTCAAAAGTAATTGTTTAATATGAAGAGTTGGCTCCATATTGACCAAACCTAATTGACTTCAAAAGTAATTGTTTAATATGAAGAGTTGGCTCCATATTGACCAAACCTAATTGACTTCAAAAGTAATTGTTTAATATGAAGAGTTGGCTCCATATTGACCAAACCTAATTGACTTCAAAAGTAATTGTTTAATATGAAGAGTTGGCTCCATATTGACCAAACCTAATTGACTTCAAAAGTAATTGTTTAATATGAAGAGTTGCCTCCACATTGACCAAACCTAATTGA
Source organism: Euprymna scolopes (assembly GCF_053919585.1). Lineage (NCBI taxonomy): Eukaryota > Metazoa > Mollusca > Cephalopoda > Sepiida > Sepiolidae > Euprymna > Euprymna scolopes. Next base: position 82,295,607 of record NC_136497.1, on the reverse strand, counting down.
CTTCAAAAGTTATTGTTTAAAATGAAGAGTTGTCCCCATATTGACCAAACCTAATTGACTTCAAAAGTAATTGTTTAATATGAAGAGTTGGCTCCATATTGACCAAACCTAATTGACTTCAAAAGTAATTGTTTAAAATGAAGAGTTGTCCCCATATTGACCAAACCTAATTGACTTCAAAAGTAATTGTTTAATATGAAGAGTTGGCTCCATATTGACCAAACCTAATTGATTTCAAAAGTAATTGTTTAATATGAAGAGTTGCCTCCATATTGACCAAACCTAACTGACTTCAAAAGTTATTGTTTAATTTGAAGAGTTGCCTCCATATTGACCAAACCTAATTGATTTCAAAAGTTATTGTTTAAAATGAAGAGTTGGCCCCATATTGACCAAACCTAATTGATCTCAAAAGTAATTGTTTAATATGAAGAGTTGCCTCCACATTGACCAAACCTAATTGACTTCAAAAGTAATTGTTTAATATGAAGAGTTGCCCCCATATTGACCAAACCTAATTGACGTCAAAAGTATTTTTTTTTATATGAAGGGTGGCCCTCTTATTGACCAAAACTGATTACTTAAAGTGCAGCATCTAAATAACAGACACTTTGATCTTTACTGCCGGGCCAAGGAGGCCGGGATTTGGCGGTTGCGTTCGAATAGTTTAGCTTTATTTATACGAAAAAGACACAAACAAACGACATGACGGGAATAAAGAAACCGTGTCCGTTTGCAAATTTGAGATATTTGTATCTGGGAAGTATACGAACACTTCTCCCGGATTCTAATCGACGCGAGAACCCCGACGCAAAAAGCCTTTTGTGGACATACGAAAATCGTTGCCGGGGTGTTTTGAGGTGTATGTTGAGCAAAAAAAAAAAAATGTGTGGTAGAGGGCAGGCTCGAAACCGTATGGCGAAGGAAGAAAAGAACGTGAAAAAAACGTGACGTCTTTGCCGTTGCGTCCATCGTCAAACCAGAAGTAGCGAAGGTTTAAATTAAGGCTAGTCAATTGAAAAGTGGGGATGATTTTCGAAAATATCGGCGAAAAAGCCACACCTCCTTGTAGAAAGGGGCCAAGTTGAGGGTGAAGGAATTAGTTTTTAGCCAGTTTTTCGATATTTGTCGTTCAAAGTTTCGAGCTTCAAAACGATACCGATCCCATGAAAGTCCGTCGCTTCTGTCGGAAGTTTTACCCGGACATACATACATACATGCATACATTTAAAGAGACAGGTGATATTTGTATTATAGACTAGCCTGTGTTCCCGGCGTTTCCCGGGTGTTTGGTGGCGTGTGTTGAGCAAAAAAAAAAACAAAGCTGTAGTAGACACGCAAGCTAGAACCTGTAACGTAAAGGAGGAAAAGAACGTGAAAAAAAGCAAAACAAAAAAAAGTGACGTCTTTACCATTGCATCCACCGTCAAACCGGAAATGGCATAGGTTTAAATTAAGACTAATCAATCGAAAAGAGGGGGATGACTTTCGTAAATATCGGCAATAAAAGCGACTCCTCCCTGTGAAAAATATGTTTTTAGCAATTTTTTCAATATTTGTCGTCCGACACGTGGAGCTTCAAAATGATACCGATCTCGTGAAATTTGGTCCCGTCTGTCGAAAGTTTTAGGCAGACATACATACATTTAAACAGACAGGTGAGATTTATATGTTAGATTACATTGATACGAATATATAGTAATTAAACAGTTAAAAAAACCTTTTTAAAAAGACTTGTGCGCCTCCACCGAGAATCGATATGAAAGCGTTTAGCTACCAATTTATTTTTTCCTTTGACGTTAATGCCTGAGCGACGAAGACATGTTTGCTGCAAGGCTTAAAATTAAAACAACTTTCAATGAATTATAATCTATTTAATTGAGCAGAAACGTTTTGATGACGTTTTTTGTGACCCCTGAAACTCACGATTCTTAATGTTTTTACAAGGACTTTAAAAATAATCACGTATATTCTATGTTTTCATATTGTTGTAAGCCTTCCAAGTTTAAACATGTAAATTATTTATTTCATGGATATGTGCCTTCTCAACTTATTGTTTTGTAGGTAAACACGTATATCTCTCGTTTTTCTCACACTTAGTTATAAAACCCTGAAAACCTTTTCACTAAAAATATTTCTATTAATCCGGATTATTCCAAACGTAGTTCTCTCCTTACAAAATACCTAAAGTAACCCCCAAAACCCGGCGTGAACATATCCCTAAAAAACTAATGACCGACACCCCTAAAACAGATGAACGAAATCCTATAAAATATATACAACTATAGAACATAATCCTGAACTTATGCTATCGCTTTGCCGAACACCCTGCATAGAGAGATAGATTAAGGTGTAATAATATTCAATTCTATTTCCACTCGTAAATACATTTCTTTATTCAAACATTCTCTTTACAGTCACACACACACAAAAAAAAATCCCAGCTATTTTAAGCATCTTTTATATGAAAATATTTGCTAATAGCAGAATATAAATGCTAATTTTTCGCAGCTTGAAAACGAAAAACTTATTCTGGTATGCAGTTCATTCAAGAAAAGTCCATCCATTAGTTCAAGTTAAACTAATGGAATTTTACATTTTTGCCATAATCATATGAGGTTGCCTGGCACGGACGCCGGGAAGCCCGTGCCCCGAGGCCATTGTAAATTGAAGTCATTATTCGATAAGCAGAATTTTCAAATAATTTTCATAATTCGGTGCATATTTTAGTCGTCTTTCATTATTACATGAATTAAAGAATCCATCTTGGAAGTATATTGATGTGGAAGGGCGATGCCGAGTTCAACTCTTAGCAGACCTATTATGGTAAGTTAGAAACTAGTAGTATTGGGACAGATATAAGAACACAATCCAACTCTTCCTAGCTCTGAGTAAAATAGCAATTTGCATTAAACTAGGCGCATACAATGAATCGTTTATAATAGACATTTTGATGGACAAGTCATGCATAAACCAAGTTTATTATTTATACAAAAAAAACGTCTTCGAAATCTAGTGGGAGACGAACTTTTTCTCTTCCCTAATTCCTCTTTCTCACAAAAGAGACGTAGCGAGTCTATCGCTGCTTCATCGTTACTTTTATGGTAGGTGCTCGACTGAGCTTCAATCTATGGTCCACCACCCCTTGTAAAACGTTCACAGCAAATACTCGTCTAGCTACAGCAACTGTCAACGATTTCCCTCACTTTCTATCTGTTTCTAAAACTAAACGAACATTCCATGAGCAGAGTATCTTTCTTAGAAATCTCCGTCTGTGAAACGCAATACTCTGGATCTGCTTCCTTATTGAATTTTCAAGTCTAATGTAAATAAGTTTTTGTTGAACCATCCTTTTATATAAGTAAATTTTACACGAGTTCCGCCATTACTGATCATCGCAATGCTGTCTCACAGTCTACCTACCGCCCTTATCCTAGTGTGGTATCCGGACCCTCATAAACCGTGACCCCACCCATGGAAAAAATGGTTTGATTGCAGAAAGGATTGTTAATTTCCAGCGGTGTCATTTTCGTTGGATTTCTTCAGATATCCAGTCATGTATTTAATATGAAGAGACAGTTTGGTGATCAAATCATCAGTAGGTGTGATTCTTCGATATATTCTTGTTCTGATTTTGGTTGTGGTAACTATCCTCAATTCTACAGACTGTATCTCTTTATTCCATGGAGCTAAAAAATAAAAAAAGCTGTACTTTCCTCTTCAACGAAAATAACTAGCAGGGTAAGAAATAAAGAATTAACTAGTCAAGATACAATTAGAAACTTTGAAATTTTTGGTAATAAGCAAAGAGAACCGAGGCCATAAATTCAACTTTAACCTCCAAAAAATCCTGTCAATACATTAAGATGCTTAAATAATCTCACGATTAGAGCTCATTAAAAAGCGAAGTGAAACAAATTAGTCGAAATCAAATTTAGATATCGTAAAAAAAAAGGGCCAAAAGAAATATATTAATGCTCTATCTAAAATATTGAGCATTTCTCTATCAAGATAGGATCCAACAGAAAATATTAAAATCATATATTATCATATAAAATTTTAAATTTTCAATGCACACACACACACACACACACACACTCACACATATATATATATATATATATAGAGAGAGAGAGAGAGAGAGAGAAACAGAGAGAGAGAGAAAGAGAGAGAGAGAGATCTTATTTGTTTTTTTTTTTGCGATACGTTTGAATAAATTCAATTATTTTCGAAAGTGCATTTTTACCTAAATGCGAGTTGGAAATAATTTTCCCTTTAACCAATTTGGTGCCCCAATATGGGGAGCGCGTATAGATTGTTTTTCAAATATAATATAATTTATTATTATTATCCACTATTTTAAAAACAATATATATATATATATATATATATATATATATATATATATATATATATATATATATATATAAAACAAAATATATATGAATTACTTCCTTTTTCTATCAAACTGAAAAAGAATAAAGTAATCAAACGTCATGAAAAAAGATGGCATAAATTTCTATTTGCATCAGATGTTTTTAACAGCGTTCCTAAATGTGTTTATGAACAAGTTTAGAAAATTCAGTTATATATATATATATATATATATATATATATATATATATATATATATATACATGCTAGCATGTATACAGAACTGAATTATATATATATATATATGTATATGTATATATATATATATATATAGAGAGAGAGAGAGAAAGAGAGAGAGAGGGAGAGAGAGCGAAAGAGAGAGAGGAGTGTATGTATATTAACAATATCAATTTTTATAGTTTTGGTCTTACAGGTTCTGTAAATTTACTTTGTATAAAAACATGATCCATAAAATGTTATTGTATATCTTATTTTGGATTAAGAACAAATCCCCCCCCCCCAAATATATTCAATTTTAAATTTCTATTTATGCTCGTGTTATAATATATGTATAAGTAAACCACTGTGTAATGTTTACTGCAAACATAAGCTTACTCTTATTTCATGTACTTTAACAATTTTGCTAAAAAATTAAAACTAAACACAATATAATATGGAAGTAAACGTTTTGAAGTGGAAAACTATTCCATTTATGCATAGTGGATAACTATGATGGGTATTCTACGTACAAATTAATTTTGAACTAACTTTATCTTGCCACGCAATAATAAAAATCAGCAAAGCCTTATGTCTAGAATCCTTATTCGGTTAATTGGGTTTAATTGGTGTCTAATGACTATGCATGAAAAAATAATGCAAATCTGAAGTATTTCACTTTTCAGATAGGAGAAGGTTGTTAAAATAGGAGACTATGCTCAGATTATGCCCCCCACCTTTAAAATAAAAAACTTTTATTTATTTTCAAGGAACTAAAATTTGGGAAATAAATTACGACAATGTTGCATCACATTTATCTCCTACCCTTATGTCTAGAACCGTTATTCAAAATTTGATCAAAATTCGTTACATAATTTTGATATTAGAAACTGTTCAAAATTGGTTGCTTAAGTGAGAAGGTCTCAAGAAAAAACTGAAATTCAGAGATTATTGCTTAATCGCTATCAAATGACTCTATTGACTATGTATCAAATTTAATGCATATCTGAAATATTTGCATTTTCACATCGAGAGGTATGCTTATATCATACCCATTAAAATCCTTTAAAATACTGTGAAGAAACTGGAATTTGGATAATATTTATAAGTGATTTTGAATACCCATTCGTAAAATTAAAAAAAAATCATAATTATAATGAACGTTTCACAGAAGGCTTACACCTACTCTTTGCCGTCAATGCATGAAACTAAATTAATTTAAATATAACCTACATTACTCAGTCTTACCCATAATGAAGTCGTTCAAGAGTGAATCCTGTACACACATACGTAATTCATAGAATAAAGATATATAGTCACAACACTTTTAGTGATCTAAATTTCTATAACTTTCATTCAAATAGAAATAGTAATATGAGTTTGAGGGGTTTAAGGTTTCTATTATATCAACCCATAAATTTTGACTTGGTTTTAATTCTTAAAATCTAATAGCATTTACGAGTCTCTACTATTATATAAAAGGAACTTTATCTGTGTGTCATTGACAAACAGCTGGGCCAATTTTTATGAAATCTCACACAGAACTCTTTTAAGTGTCCGTCAATATTCTTAAATAAGTTTTGTTTCAGAATGTCTTCGATAAGTATTGATAATCGATAATCAAAATAATTCTATGTAAGCGGGAACAGGTGATTTTGACCAAAGTTAATACCTAACACAGTCTAGCATCACAAGTGCATTTGAGATGTTTTATACCCACACACGTCGAAAGGGTCGGAATATAAAATCCACAGTAGCTCTTTGATATGACAAATCCGGTGAACGTGGAGAATACTGAATACTTTCTTTTTGTCCTAACTTTCTGTTTCGCAGGTGACTATCAAGATATGCTCTTACGACATGATGATAGTGGGGAAGTGCTCCATCCTGGTGAAAATGCCATTCTTTATTTCAAAACAGCTCTTGGGAAACTGGCATAGAGTATTAATGTACAAAGTTGAGATATTTTAAAGAGTGTATACATTTTCTGGGACACCCTGTATATATATATATATATATATATATATATATATATATATATATATATATACTAGCAAAAGTACCCGTCGTTTACTGGGTTCAAAAACAGCCTACAGAAAATGGACTCTGATTTATGAAAGTATGATAGGTTATGAAAAGGAAGGCTTATAAAGAGATAGCTTCGAATTTGGGATATCAAAACCAAAGCAAAATATGATGAAAGTAAAAATAAAATAGATAAACCCCATACTTTATTATACCATACCTGTTCACACTGAAACACTTATCACAATATTCTGTGGATCTATGTTAAAAAACCTTGTTAAACTTTGTGATATATTTTCATTCTATGGAGGTCAGACGCGAACGGACACCCCATAATTTTATTATACCATATTTCTTCAAACTGAAACATAATTATCAAAGTATACTTTCGCAGATAGATATGAAAAGTCTTTATTAAAGTTTGTGCTTATTTCAATTCCATGGAGGTCAGGCGCGAACGCAGACCCCACAATTTTATTATACCATCCCTATTTAAGTTAAAACATACTTATCAAAGTATTCATATATACATCTATATCAAAAACACTTGTAAACATTCTTTTTTTAATTTTTAAATTATTTATTTCTATACTTTGTGGACCAGGTGCGAACGCAGACCCCACAATTTTAATGAACCACCGTTCTGCCGATCAAACATGCCCATTCCTGTGTCTCGGTACATCTTCTATCATTATATGTAATCAGTTTTTTTAAAATAGTCAACCATATAGGAGCCTATTCGTGACCAGACACACACACATTCAGCTTTATATTATAGATATAGATATATGTATGTAATCAAAAAGTAAAAATTAGGTTTACAGGCCAAAAGCTCCCGTAAACTTAAAGTGAATATAAGTATCAATGTTTATATAGTAATATTAACCAAATAAATAACTCAATATACCCAAAATAGGAAATGGATCTTGTCATAGAAGAACCGAAATTAAGACAGAAAAATATAGTTTACATGAATAACAAGAAATTCATGTAAAATATATTTCACATGAATTTATTGTTCGACGGGATACTCAAAAGGAAATATTAAGATTTCTTTAATTTGCAGCGTTTCAAAACAATGCGTTCCTTGCACCAGAGGAAAGATATTAGCAAATGATTATTCCTCTTATGAAAAGAACGCATTCTTTGAAACTCTGTGGATACAGGAAATATTAATATTTCTTTTTGAGTATTCTGTCGAACAATAAATTCGTGTAAATTATAAATTACAATTACAATCTTTAATTGTGTTATTCTATATATTCATCTATATACATATGTTGGCAACTATCCGTCTCGGATTGTGTAGCAGTGAAGCTACATAGCCTGGACAGGGTGATATCGGAGGATAGATGTCGCCCGTGCAACAACTTCCCCCCTCTAAACGAAGCCAGATGATCCAAGCGAGAGATAGACTCGATAAAGCTTGGCTCTTACTGTACCGCCGGAGTTGCCGGCGGTTATAATATATAAAGTCAGGACGCCTTGGGAACTCCATCTCTGGATTTTCCGTCGTAGTAGCGAAGGTTTGGGATCAGAGTTTCCTTCACCAAAGTGAGTTACCTCTAATGTCGACGAGCCCTACCTGCCCAAAGTGAAAAGTTTTAAGGTGCCAGTGGAACACCTTTGCTATTGTTTCCCAGTTAGTATAAACAGTTTTGCTGGACTAAATCACACGAGAAGTCCAGGATTGGTTGTCGGAGGCTATTTGAGAGGCACACCAGGAAGGTATTTTTAAGTAGAGGGAGCTCCTCCCCACTGCTGCCCTCGATTGTGACAACCTTTGAGACCTAAATACAGAATAGAAACTAAATCAATCTATCTGTATATGCCAAAAAGAAATGCTCTCTACTTCATAATAAAAATGTAAAGTTGATTTTCTCGAATTTATAAAACATGCCATTAGGCCAGAATTTATGTCTGTGGAATATTACGGACAGACATACTGTTTTGCGCAATTTTCTTACGAGAGTCGTTCCAAAAGTAAAACTTCCCATATTTTAACTAAAATAATCGAAGACCTACAAAGAGGGGAGTGATACCACTGAAACGAGCGACTCTTTTGTATTCCTGAATTTATCTCCAGTACAATCTTTGAAACCACACACCTCAGATTTTTCCTGTTCTGGAATTTACCATCTTGCCAATTGGACTGTTACCATAGCCTTTTTCACCCTTTTTCCTGTCTCTTGCTATGCCATTTAAATTGAATCCCTATAAAATGTAAAATGACGTTTTATGCAAATACGATTAACTTAATATTAATGCTTTCTTCCAATGCATTAACCTGCAAAATTTATTGTATATTTTGCCAATCTCTTCCCTCTGGTGAAAAGAAGTGCACTCTTCGAAACTCGATGAAATAAGGGCATTTTTAATCCTTGTCGAATAATTAAAATTTTGTATACTTTCCTTACAGGTTTAAAAGGTGTTTTGAAAATAACCTTTTAAACATCAAAATGTTTATTCTATATTATATTTAAGCTTTATCTCTCTGTTGGATTTATTGAGCTTTTACATTTGGGTTGGTTTATCATATAAATATTTGTGTAATATCTATATTATTTGAGTTTACACTTTTCTTTCTGTAAATCAAATATCACCCTGTCGTTTAGACACACACACACACACACACACACACACACACACACACACACACACACACACACACACACACACACACACACACACACACACACACATATATATATATATATATATAAAATTTTGGAGCACCTTAAATGTATTTAAAAAAAAAGATTTTTTATCTATACAGCATATTGATATGGTTCAAGGGTAGTTAATACTTGTGTAATGTATTGTATCTATTGTGACAATGTTTGCTCCTTCAACTCTGAGCAAAAGCACTAAAAACGTTGCAGGAATAGAAATCTTTGAGGAAAGAAAATGTAAAGAAATATGAAAAAAAGAACCAAAAAACTGAAAGGAAACGTTGATAAATATGAGAAATAAATAAATAAAATAAAAAAGAGAATAAACGAAATATTGAAATTTCGAAAGTAATGCGCTAGGCCAAAGGTGCAAAAATCGAAAGATAAAACCAAAAATAAAAAAAAAATAAATATAAAAATAAATATAAAAATAAATATAAAAAAAAATGAAAAGAAAAACGAATAAACAAAGCCTACAAAACAAGGATAAACTTTCAAAAGTGACAGTCCAAACAAACAATAAAAAAAAAACAATAAACAAAAAGAAAGGATGCATTTTTTTTTTAGAATCAAACAAAAGAATGGTGTAAAGTGCTTTGAGATGAAAAGGGCCGACATAAAACAAATGCTAAGCAACTGATATGTGCATATGAATTATACCCATGGCATCAATACTTTCAGCTTGCATCTCTTTATTTCTATTCGAATAAGTGTGCGTCCAAATCGGAATCTTTTTTGAGACATTATCTATCAACAGTTGCGCGTATTCAATTTCCTATATTTTTCCATTTCTTCTTCTTCTTCATCATCTTATTCTCAGCAGGAGTGTTCGGTGCAAACCTTTGAACTTGTATTTTCTGTGAAGTCCTTGCAAATTTACATAAAATGGACACAGCTTACATTATAAAAAAAGGCCCTGCCCAGTAAATATGGGAGAATATATTTCGGTATGAGATAACATCCTCTGATTATATAAGTTTCCACTTAGAATAAGTACGAATTTATGAGAAATCTTATTTGCTTTATATATATATATATATATATATATATATATATATATATACATACACCATATATATACACCATATATATATATATATATATATATATATATACCATATATATATATATATATATATATATATATATATATATATATATATATATATATATATTAGCTAAACGCCAGGCGTTGCCCGGTTGTACAATACGCTTAAACATGATATTTTAAGTTATACAGACCCGTATGTATTATTATATAATCAGTTCTCTCTTGAATATGATATATTTTGAGAAATAATTTGCCCGATGAACTAAATAAATAAATAAATAAATAAATAATAATAATAATAATAATAATAATAATAATAATAATAATAATAATAATAATAATGTCGTTCATCAAATTCCGTCCGTATTTGTTTAAAATATCACGTCAGTTGATATTTGCGCTTGACGATCTTAAAAGTAGTCTTACCTCAATAATGGATAAAAAACGTAAATCTTTACTGGGGGATATTTTACGTTACACTAGCCAAGGTTACATCGGTGTAACGTAAAATATTTCCCTGTAAAAATTATTTTTATCAATAAGAGAAGAAAGACTATTTTGAAGATCGGACATCTTCGATTTTCGATACTTATCGAATGAATTTCTGTAAGTAAGTCCACTGCCAGAAATATAAAATTACCTTTGTGTGAAATTTTCGAAAGATAGGTTTAGCCGTTTCAGAACTTACAAGGAAGAAATCACACACACACATGTCTTTTATATATACATGGTTATTCAGCAATACATTTAAAACATCATTATTATGAATTGATGCTGTATTTGGAAGCATTGAAATGTAATTCAGCATATATATATATATATATATATATATATATATATATCGTGAGAGAGAAAGAGAGCGAAAGAGAGATATATATCTCTGAAACAGTAACATGGTAAACAACTAATGATCTAATAGCCATATTTTCTACGTCACAACTTAAGTTAAAGTTTTTATTAAAAATATTTTTCAGTATAACTACATATATATATCTCCTCGTTTGTAATTATGAATTTTCTAGCAATATGTCGACTTGTGCAAATGCTAAGTCTTCGATATGTAAAACTTCATAATGCTAGGAGTTTTTGTTCTTCTTTTGTTGTTCTAATCGTTTTTCATATATAAAATGATCAAATCTTCTTAAGAGTATGTATGTGTGTGTATGTGTGTATGTGTGTGTGTGTGTGTGTGTGTGTGTGCATATGGCTGTGAATATGAATGACGTCGTATTTGAAGCCTCCCCCTTCCCTTCGCTAAATAGCGATTTCATTGTTGTATACTTGACGTAACGCAAAGCATTCTGTTAGTAAGTAAACAAACAAATCTGTCCCTGTAAATAGTGGCGATGTACTGTTTAAATAAATAGACATTTAAACAGGTCGTTTGCGGGCACCGACCTCATCGACTATTAACTTGATTGCTATAGCTTCGAACTTTGGTTCGGGGTTCTAATTAGCTACACTGAAGAACTGCCTGTTTATGACTACTCTCTCTCTCTCCCTCTCTCTCTCTCTCTCTCTCTATATATATATATATATATATATATATGTATATATATATATATATATATATATTCGTATGAAAAAATATTGGATTTTTACTTGTGGATACGGAACTTTAACCAACTTTTCTTGGATTTTACTATTATTGGATATTCTACTTTTCACCAGACATATTATTGGATATTCTACTTTTCACCAGACATATTATTGGATATTCTACTTTTCACCAGACATATTATTGGATATTCTACTTTTCACCAGACATATTATTGGATATTCTACTTTTCACCAGACATATTATTGGATATTCTACTTTTCACCAGACATATTATTGGATATTCTACTTTTCACCAGACATATTATTGGATATTCTACTTTTCACCAGACATATTATTGGATATTCTACTTTTCACCAGACATATTATTGGATATTCTATTTTTCACCAGACATATTATTGGATATTCTACTTTTCACCAGACATATTATTGGATATTCTACTTTTCACCAGACATATTATTGGATATTCTACTTTTCACCAGACATATTATTGGATATTCTACTTTTCACCAGACATATTATTGGATATTCTATTTTTCACCAGACATATTATTGGATATTCTACTTTTCACCAGACATATTATTGGATATTCTACTTTTCACCAGACATATTATTGGATATTCTATTTTTCACCAGACATATTATTGGATATTCTATTTTTCACCAGACATATTATTGGATATTCTACTTTTCACCAGACATATTATTGGATATTCTACTTTTCACCAGACATATTATTGGATATTCTACTTTTCACCAGATATATTATTGGATATTCTACTTTTCACCAGACATATTATTGGATATTCTATTTTTCACCAGACATATTATTGGATATTCTACTTTTCACCAGACATATTATTGGATATTCTACTTTTCACCAGACATATTATTGGATATTCTATTTTTCACCAGACATATTATTGGATATTCTACTTTTCACCAGACATATTATTGGATATTCTACTTTTCACCAGACATATTATTGGATATTCTATTTTTCACCAGACATATTATTGGATATTCTACTTTTCACCAGACACGTGAAATCATTTTTCCCCCATTCCTTCTGCTTCACTATTTTTTAACAAGTAAGATCAATGACTTACTTGTAGTTTCATTAAATACTTTTCAAGCAAAATTCGATTCCGCATTTTACTAATTTCTACCCTCTGATAAGAAGGAAAGTGGGTCTTTCGAAACTCCGCGGATTAAGGACAATCCACTTAATTTGTGTTTCATTTTTTGAAAATTAAATATATTTTTAACTCTTCTTAGAGTGTTTTATCAATTATTTGTTGATAGCTCTTATGCGTAAATCATCGTATAACGATTAGATCACTGTCTGGCTGACGTGAATGAACATTTAAAATTAAGATGTTTAAAATTCAACGTTATTTCAAGCGGTTAATGGTAGCCGAATGGATTAGGTCTCCGCTAATCGAGCCAGAGATGTCTCGTGATACGGGGTTAGAATCGTTCGACTGGTATTAATCGTGACACCCTGCACTGAAGATTCCCGAAAGGATGAAACACTAGTGTCTGTAGGTATTTAATTATTATAGTAGAAAATAATTATATATATATATATATATATATATATATATATATATATATATATATATATATATAACTCCACTTATAGTATTTAATTCATATGTTTATATAGAAAGTTTAACACGTCCTCGTTAAATAGCGAACATTCACCAAACAATTCATCAGAGACAGACGTGTTCCCCAGAAAAAATAGTTTGATACTATACGAGTATACAGAGAAAGAGAGAAAAGAAAAGAGAGAAAGAGAGACGCGGGAGAGATAAATTGTTAGATAGATAGATAGATAGATATAAAGTAACATAGATATGTAGGTAGATAAATAGATGATATTATAACTGACTTCAGTCTATACTAGGAGTGTGCAATAAGTAATGCCCCTGACCCACTTCCCATAGTAGTAGAGCAACGAAACTTGGCACAGTTATTAGTCTCTCTCTACATAGGAACCACCCAGAGTAAAGCATTTCTCCCATCGTTTGATGCAGCTCTGGATACCGTTTTTGTAGAACACCCCAGGTTGGTCCTCCAACTACGACGTGACTTTAGAAATCAAGGCTGCATCATCTGGGAAACGCTTTCCTTTTCAAACAACTTCATGGCTGGGAAGAGGTGAAAGTCAGAGGGTGCAAGGTCAGGAGAGTAGGGAGGATGGGGAGGATTTCATAACCACACGCCCGTGCTTCTGATCTGGCGATACGCGAGTTGTGGACCGGGGCATTGTCCTGCAGGAGGAGGGTACCTTTGCTGATCTTGCCCCGCCTCTTGATTTTGATAGCTTCCCTTAATTTCCCCAAAAGTTAAGCAGAATAGGCCCCTGTAACTGTGGTACCCTTTGCCAGCAAATTTGTCCTCACTACTCCGCCCTGGTCCCAGAAGACTGTGAGCATGACTTTGCCACGGAGGGCTGCACCCTTGCCTTCTTTGGAGGTGGTGAGTCCAATGCTTCCACTGCATTGACTGGGCTTTGGTCTCTGGATCATAGTGATGGACCCAGATTTCATCCTGTGTAATCAGTCTTTCAAAAAACTTTGACTCATCTTCTTGGCACATCTCCAAATTCATCCTCGAACACTCGACACGTTCTCGCTTCTGGAATGGTGTGAGCCACCTGGGAATCAATCTGGCAGACACCTTATGATTATGCAAATGGTCATAAATGATAGTTTCCACAGACCCTGTACTAATCCTGACATCTTGGGCTCTTTGGCGAATAGTAATGCGCAGATCTTTCAAAATGGCAGCCTCAACTTGACGGACAGATGCCTCATCAATGACAAAAGGGGGTAACCAAGTCTGGGAGCTGTTTCCACAGACTTCCGGCTATGTTTGAATTCACGATGCCAGAGTTTTACAAGGTCATATGGTGGGACATTATCACTATAAGTTTCTTTCATTTCATCAAAAGTCTCCTGTGGTGTGCCTCCTTTCAAATACAAAAACCAGATCACTGCTCGACATTCAACAGGCTCCATTTCACACCTGACTCAGTTCAAACGCCTGTAAAACAGAAACCACAATTAGTTCAGAACTGTAATTTGCCACATAACCCGTCGAGATATAAATCATTGCACATGCAAAATTTCAGCTAGATCAGACAAGTGGAAGTGGGTCAGGGGCATTACTTATTGCACGCCCGTCGTATGGGAAACTTTGTTGATGTAGATGACTCCATTCGAGCGATGTTTTATAACTACTTTCATTTTGTATCATGATATTTACTTTTCCCGCAAATATATTTTAGCAAGAAAAATAAAATAAAATAAACAACGTTTTCTGACATGTTTTTATTTATCTACATCTAGTTTCTTTTTTTTTTTTTTATATTTTATAATAATAATAATAATAATAATAATAATAATAATAATAATAATAATAATAATAATAATAACATGCTCATTTACATATTTAGTAAATATGCAAGGCCGTTCTAAGACATCTATACTATTAATACAATTCTAAATGTTTATATATCTATGTGCGCGTGTGTGACTATATACCAATAAAACTTTCGGACGGATGCACCGAATTGAAAACTTGTTTTTTCCCTGAAAGGTGTGAGTCACTTGATTGTCCTTATCTATATATGGGTCGTAACGAACAACGCTGAGCCACACAAAAAGCCCGAAATAAGGGTTTTTGGGCCGTTTCGTAAACTTTTCGTAAAAGTTACCTGCCCATGTCAACGGAATTTAGCACTGTCTGTATACAATCGCGGTAACAATTTTCGGTACACGGACAGGACTTGTGGTGCAATGGATAACGCGTCTGACTAAGGATAAGAAAATTCCAGGTTCGAATCCTGGCAAGTTGGTATAAATTTAACCATCATTTTATCCAACGTTTAATTATTATTCTTGCTTTTAGGGTACTTTTGTTTCTTCAGTGATTTTGTTTTGTGCATATGGGAAGTTCCAAAACTCCGAGTTCACAGGGTAAGCGTGGATGGTAAAACAATGTTCAATGTACTTGATGTTGAGTGTATTCGATTTTTTGTTTGACTTGGTGTTGTGTGTGCCGACGCTGCGCAGCCGCTAGTATTAAATAAATAGCAGGTATTGAATTTTAATATGAGGATCATAGATAGACAATCAGTGTTGCTTGAATGTCATGCACGCTTTAATGTGTACACATTTAAAATAAGTTTTCTCTTTATGTTGCTAATATTTGGTTATTTGTATTATTTGGATTCTTCAGACTACTATTCTCATCTTCAGTGATATTTGCACACCGTTTCTCCTTATGTAAGCTTCAACCTTCCTCAGGTGTATCTTGTCAAACTCGGGAATCCTTTTATCGGACTCAAGAATCTTTCTATCAAACACGAGAATCTGCACGAAATTTCAAACATAACTCTTTATTTGATCCATTGGGGGTGGGTTGTTCTTGTTCTATTAGCACATGACTTTTCTTTGCTGTTATTTCATCCCAAAAAGACAACGCCACTTTGACTTAAGGGCCTACTAATTATGACCAAGTTCACAAGGATACTATGCAAGGAGTTGACAAGTGAAATGTCTGTACACATTACATTTGAACTTCCGCATGTCAGTACAGTCAGGGAAGCAGGGACCCTGGAGGGAATTCGAAAGTATACCAGTGGGGGAGAGAAACTATTTGAGTAGAAGGCTTTCTAGCATCTAGGGATCTCTACAGTATAGGGGTGAGATTTTGCTGCTTTTCGGGCCAATCGGGGGTATTTACGTCGAGGGGGCACAAGAACTTCGAGTTCGTTGGAGTGCAGCCCACTAAAATACTTATAAAACAGGCACAGAGATGCAAAATTTCGGCAATGCTAGTGCAGGACTTATTAGGTTGGTGACTCTTTTTTTTAACCCTGTCTAAGAGCGAGAGACTAGTGGCAGATGCACCAGCCCAGATGTGGCAACAATACTCCATGCTTGAATGAATTTGTGGCTTTGTAGAGGTACAGGATACTCTCAGGTGTTAGTCCGCCTGTCTCATAGAAGCCTTTACAATAACCTCAATGTTCTAATTCATGTTGTCTCTTAATGTTAAGAACTTTCAGGTAGTGGATAATTAGTCGTGGTAATCATTGGCTGAAAAGGTTTATTTTAATAATTAAATGGAAGAAAATGTAGTCTTAGCTGCATAAAATGTTAAGAACAAAGAATTAATAACACCTGTAAAAAAACACTTTAAGAAGAGCTTAAAACATATGTAATTTTCAATAAGGAAACACAAATTAAGTCGATGTCCTTAATCCGCGGAGTTTCGAATGGAAATACTTTCCTTCTCATCAGATGTTAAGTATTAGCAAAAGGCTGAATCGGATTTTGCCTGCAACGTATTTAATGAAACTGCAAGTAAGCCATAGAGCTTGTTTGGTAAAAGTAAAAAAAAGTGAGACACAGGAAAAAAGAAAAATGATTTCACGTGAATGGATGGTCCAGTGAAGAGTAAAAGGTCTATTACCCTAACTCTCCCTCGAAAAAAAAATGGAGAAAGTGGGTAAAATTCCGATATCCAGAAATAAAAATCCAAAGGAATCCCGTTTCTTGAAATTTGTTCTTATTATAAGCTCTAGTTCCTATTTGGTTTTATTGAGCTTTAACACCTGGTTAAAATTACTTTATAAATATTAAGTCTTTAGTATTTATAATATACTTTAAGTTTGCTATTTTGGATTATCTTGGTAAGCTTAGTAAATAACTATGCCAGTCTCTTTAAGAAACCCGTTTCTTATCGCTGAGCACTTTATGTTGAATTAAGTCGGTCAATTTAGCTCTTATGCATAGATCATCATATAATGATTAGATCACTTTGACTGACATAAAAGAACATTAAAAAATAAAAACGTTTAATTTCAACTTTATTTAACGCGGTTAATGGTAGCTGAATGGATACGGTCTTTGAAAATCAAGCCATGGACTGGTTGTGTTGCCGGGTTCGAATCTACTGAAGATTCCCAAAATGATAAAGCACAAGGGTCTGTAGGTATTTAATTATTATAGTAAATAATTATATATATATATATATATATATATATATATATATATATATATATATATATATATATATATGTGGTGTTAGTGCACTTACTGATCCGCGGTAGTTTTTAATTCGTATTTCCAAGTTTAATTAAAGTTTTAGTATATATTTTTTATTCAATTGTAAGGGTAAAGTACGGAATAGGTACAACCCACCCTCCTCATGTTAAGAATGGCTTTTTAAATAATAACGTTATTATTTTAGCACGGATCAGTAAGTGCACTAATACCATAAATATATATATATATATATATATATATATATATATATATGCATATATATGTGCGTGTGTGTGTGTGTGTGTGTGTGTGTGTGTGTGATTATCATCTTCTTGTTCTCAGCCGGAATCTTCGTTGCAACCTTTGAACTTGTATTTTCTGTGAAGTCCTTGCAAATTTACATAAAATGGACACAGATAACATTATAAAAAAGCCCTGCCTAGTATGTATGAGAGAATATATTTGGCTATGAAATAAAATCTTTTGCTTATATAACTTCCCATTTAGAATAAGTACGAATTTATGAGAAATCTTACTTACTTTACTAGCTGGACGCCGGGCATTGCCCAGTCGTATAATATGCTTAAACATTATATTTTAATTCGTGCAGAATACGTATGTATTATAATAGAACCAGTCCTCTATTAAATATGACATATTGCGAGGCATAATTTGCGCAGTGGATTAATTCGAAAAAATAAATAAATAAATAAATTAAATAAAAAAATAAAATACTCAAAATATAATTAAATAATAATGATAATGTAGTTTATCATATTCCCTCTGCTTTGTTTACAATATCACGTCAGCTGATATTTGCACTTGACTACGAATGCCATGGATACTGCAATGATTTTAAATGGTACTTCTTCATTTATCGTAAATTGAATTAATTAATAAGAAAGAATTAAAATAAAATAATGAGGTACACCAAAGCTTGAACACGGGATCATTCGATCTGTAGTCGAATCGCTATCACTGAGTTGTAGTTCTAATCTCAATAACTCTGTTGTCTTTTGCTTTTTCTAAGAAGAAATGATTTGTTATGATTTTATTATCTCCCTTGCGTGTGCAAGCTAAAATATTTTCCTGGTAATTTATTTTTCATCTACAAGAAAGAAAAACTTTTTTTAAGATCGGATTTTTTCGAATCTCGATACTTATCGAATGAATTTCTGTACAAAAACCTATCCAAGAACACTGCCAGATATATAAATTATTTTTGTGTGAAATTTGCACAGGTAGGCTCAGCCATTTCGTAACCTATACGGAAGGAACCCGTACACAAAGTAACTTTTATATACTAATTGATATAGAGATAAAGATAGAGATACACTAGAGGGGGATGGGGCGCCCGGCCTTACTAGGTGTTAAAATATGCTTAAATATATTTTAATTCATGCAGTTGTTGGTTGTTTTTTTGTTTTACGGCATATCAACCCTTTTTAGGTTATTTAATGCCAAATTCAGTGATTTTGAAGAAAAGATTTTTTTAATAAAGTATATGTTTTTTTTGTTTTTTTTTTTCAAGTCAGTTTCTATTCAACCCATAGTTTGAACCCTAACAGGTACTACCACTCCGGGTCAGAGTGGACCTGGGAGATATTGCAATTGAAGGGTGGCTCCACACTCCCCAAAACCTGCAAGCTGCGGCCTCACCTTCAGATATAGTTTAAGGTCATATCCAGGACCTCTCTTCAGAAGTGTTCTTACTTATAGATCGATATGCTTATGTGCACGTTACAATATGTTGTAACACTGATAGATCGATATGCTTATATATACACGTTACAATATGTTGTAATATTTAAATATCGATATGCTTATATATACACGTTACGATATGTTATAACATACATTGATATGCTTATATGCACGCTAATATATGTTGTAACATTTAAACATCGATATGCTTATATATACACATTACGATGTCTTGTAACATATGTCGATATGCTTGTATGCACGTTACAATATGGTATAACATTTATATATACATATATATGCTTATATTTACATGTTACGATATGTTGTAACACTTATATATCCATATGCTTAAATACCCGTTACGATATGTTGTAACATTTATATATCGATATGCTTAAATGCACGTTACGATATGTTGTAACATTTATATATCGATATGCTTAAATGCACGTTACGATATGTTGTAACAATTTATATATCGATGTGATTATATGCACGTTACAGTATGCTTTAACACTTACAGATCAAAATGCTTATGGAAGCGTTATAATATATTGTCACATTTATATATCGATATGCTTATATGAACGTTACAATATGTTGTAACAATTTATATATAGATATCCTTATAGATACACGGACTTTAATTCATGTAGTGTTCTTATTTATTATTATAGAGCCAATTCTCTATTGAATATTATATATTATCTAATATTTAGTGTTGGTTTCAAAAGTTAAAAAAAAATGATTTGGGTGTCATCAGTTAAAGTTGAACCAATACCTATCCTATCGATGTAGCTATGGGAAGATAAACAAGAAAGGTTTACTAATAGAAAGCTTGAGGAAACGCATTGAATTTGGGCATACGCAGAAAGAAGTAAAAATATATCGGCGAGTTCAAATGAATAGCTTGCTTTTTAATTTGCCGATATATGTTGTGCGCATTATGAATCTGTCCAAACAAAGATGTTACTCGGTATAAACTATCTTTGATGAATGATTACTATTTCCTGTTAATTTCAGTGTTATGTGACTGGTAGTTTAAGAGTTCATCAGTTAAATATTTACGCACTGACAGACACACACATCCATTTACTGTTTAATAATATGTGTGTGTCTGTGTCTGTGTCTTTGTGTGTGTCTGTCTGTCTGCCTGTGTGTGTGTGCGCGCGCGCGTGTGTTATTTCTGGATTCCTTAGGCTTACTCAACTCATTAACTAACTAGGCAGAAGAAATTCTATTCATAGTTTCTTTTCAAATGCTAAATTTTCCGAAGTGAGACTAAATCAATTAAGGCAACTTCAATCTACTGCGCCCTTCACTTATACGTAATCACGTAAGGTTTGAGCTATTTTCGAATTTGCCGTCAAGCACAAAATCTCTACTTTTGATCTTTTTCGAAAAGAAAATGCATATTCTTTTTCATTGTTTTTGAAGGGGGGGCGCAACGAAAAACTGAAACAGGTCATCAGATCCATTATAACTTCAGTTGAACTGTAACCCCGCCCAAAAAATATATTAAAAAATCACACACATATATATATATATATATATATATATATATATATATATATATGTACTTATGTAAACACACATATATGTATATAAACATCGTGTATACATGTATAAACATATCTATATATTTATCTATCTGTCACTCTCTCACGCTCCTTCTCTCACCTCCTCTCTCTCACTCTCTCTCTCCATATATATATAGGTATATATATATATATATATATATATATATATATATATATATATATATATATATAAGTAATCAAAGATAGCAGAGGTAAGATTCTGACTCTTACGTTTTTTATCCATGAGGCAAAAACAAAAATGGAAAAAAAAAAAAAACAATTACAAAAAAAAAGTAAGATAGAAATATAATATAAAATGGATAAAATTCCGTTTCCATTAGGGGATAAAAAAAAGAAACACAAGTAAAGAAAAAAAAAATGACAATATCCAAACAGTTTTGATATGATAGAATTCCTTCGCAAAAAAGAACAAAAACAAAAAAAACTAACTTTATAAGATCAGCCATGTTTTTTATGAAATGCCTCGTTTTGCTCTCCGTCTATAATGGCCAAATAACCAAACTAAAAACGATAAAAATGTTAATCATTTTTAAAATGAACAAAGCAGAGAGGAGATCAAATGCAAATAATTAATTGACTATGGCTCTCCGGTTTACGGCACGAAATACTCCCTTTTGGTTTATGCATCTTTGTCAATGACGATATGTTGAATATATATATATATATATATACACATATATATATATGTATATATATATACATATATATATATATGCATATATACATATATATACTCACACACACACACACACACACACACACATATATATATATATATATATATATATATAAATAAGGACATTATAGAAAGTACATAGAAAGTAATGAAAGAGAATTCTATACAACTGTACAGTTATAAACTTGGGCAATTTCTCGCACTGAGTGTGAGATTAAAATGCCAGCTTCTTATAAGCTTGATGTGGTGTTATAAGTATTTTATGAAGTGACAATAGTCAAGTGGTTAACGACACGGGCTGGCGATCTGGGTGTCCAAAGTTCCAATGCGGTTCGTTACTCAAAATCACTTTCAATTACGATGTTGGCTACCTTAACAGTGTCCATCCCGTAAGTACCCGCTGTCTTTCTAGAAAGAATTCTGATTAGAAAATATCGGGGAAACCAATATAAACAACAGAATCTTTGGATTCATACGATGATGATGATGATGATGATGAGTCTTTTGTGTGTTCATAAAGAAGCCGTCTGCACGAGAAAAAAAAAACGAGCATTAATTCATTACTTATTCGTTTGTTACGATTTTTTTTATGGTTTAGATTATTGATTTTATTTCACTGCTCGCAGTTCAACCTGGCTTTGCTCGGGTGCTATTTAAGAATAATTCACTATTAATCTCAAACCCAAAATTATTTGATAAAAATTTACTATTACTCTTAAATCAAAACTTATTCTTCACTATTCATCTCCAACGTAAAATTATTTGCTATTAATTAACAATGGTTCTCAAGTCCATAGTATTTACTATTAATTGAACTTTAATCTCAAACCCAAAATTATTTGCTACTTATTTACTATTGTTCTTGACTCCAAATCGTTTACTAATAATTAACTACTAATTTCAAACCAAAAATTATTTGCTATCAATTTGATATTACTCTCAACTTCAGACCTATTTACTCTTAATTCACTATTAATCTCAAACCCAAAATTATTTTCTATCAATTTACTATTACTCTCAACACAAAGCTTATTTACTAATTGCATTTCTGCCCGGCTTTGCTCGGGTGCTATGTACTGTTCATAACTTGCCCTACGTGGGAATACACTTTATGTAAGATTTCAAATGTTTAGACCAAAATTTGTCTGAGTAATTTCGTAGAGACCGCAGAGGTCATTTTTTTTTTAAATTTGACCCCAATTTTGACCCCTTTACATTTATTATTTTGGTCTCAAGCCAAAATACAAAGTTCTACTCTTATTCTAGTTACCTACATCTAAAATTCCAGTTTTAGACCCCAAATTGGCAGAGGAATTTGGTAGAATCTGCAAAGGTCAACTCTTTCAACTTTGACCTTTTGGCAGCCGAATTTTCACCCCATAACTGATTAAAATGCTTGTTGCATGTCTGAATACCCGTTATGTATAAATTTCAAATGTTTAGACACAAAATTGGCTGAGTAGTTTGCTAGACACCGCAAATATAAAATCTTTAGAACTTTGACCACTTGGTAGCTTAAATTTTCGACCCAAACCGATTAAAAAGCTTGCCCTATTTCTGAATACCGTTTATGTAAAATTTTAAATGTTTAGACCAGCAATTGTCTGAGTAATTTGGTAGAGACCGCAGAGGTCATTTTTTTTTTTTTAACTTTGGACCATTATTTACCCCCTGAACATTTATTTTGGGGGGCTCAAATAGAATTAACATGTTTGATCTATGTCCAAGTAATCTACATTTAAGATTTCAAGTGTCTAGACCCAAAATTAGCGGAGGAGTTTACTAGAGTTTTCAAAGGTCAAATCTTTAAATCTTGACTCCTCGACAGCCAAATTTATGGCCGACCACAGATTAAAAACGATTTTCTTAAATGTCAATATTCCTTATGTCAAATCTCGAGTCTCTAGACCGAAAATTTGCAAAGTGATTTGGTAGGGAAATGTACACAGACACACGCACAGACATTTTACCTTTTAGAGATAGATAGATAGATAGATAGATAGATAGATGGATGAATGGTTGGATGGATAGATAGATACATACATAGATGACTGGCTGGATAGATAGATAGATAGATAGATGGATAGATAGATATAGATGGATGGATGGGTGGATGGATGGATACATACATACATACATACATACATACATACATACATACATACATAGATGGATGGATGGAAGGATAGATAGATAGATTAATTCTAGATAGATAGATTAATTCACTATTAATCTCAAACCCAATATTATTTACTATTTACTCAACTCCAAACATATTTACTATTAATTCACCTTAATTTTAAACCCAACATTATTTGCTATTAATTTACTATTTTCTCAACTGCAAACTTATTTTTATTTAATTCACTATTAATCTCAAACCCAACATTGTTTGCTATTGATGTACTATTGTTTTCAAATTTAAAGTTATTTCTTAATAATTAAATATTAATCTCAAATCCAATATTATTTGCTATTTGTTTACTATTTTCTCAACTCCAAACCTATTTACTATTTGTTCATTATTAATCTCAAAACCAAAATTACTTGCAATTAATTTACTATTTTTTCAACTCCAAACTTATTTACTATTAATTTACTATTAATCTCAAAACCAACATTTTTTGCTATTAATTTATTATTTTTTCAACTCCAAACTTATTTATATTAATTCATTATTAAACACAAACCTAAATTTATTTGGTATTAATTTACTATTGTTCTCAAATCTTAACTTGTTTACTAATAATAAACTATTAATCTCTGAATACTCTTTTTATAAAATTTCAAATTTTAAACCAGAAATTTGCTGTATAATTTGGTAAACATCTCAGAAGTCAAATATTTTTAAAAATTTGACCCCAAGTTTTAACCTTTAACATTTATTTTTTGGGGCTCAAATCAAATTATAAAGTTAGATGCAATTCCACAACCAAGATATAAGAAAAATGTTATTTTCTTTTTAAATAAATAGAAAAGAGGGTTTTTAATATGAATATCGATACACACAAAAGACAACCGAATTTATATATATATATATATATATACATATATATATATATATATATATATATATATATATACTAGCATGGGCGCCCGGCGTTGCCCAGGTGTTTGAAGGTGTGTGTTAAGCAAAAAAAATGTGGTAGTAGGATGGCAGGCTCTAACCGCGAAGGAGGAAAAGAACGGGGAAAAACATGACGTCTTTGTTGTTGCCCACACCGTCAAACCGGAAGTGACGTATGTTTAAATTAAGGCTAGAAAATCGAAAAGTGGGAATTTTTCGAAAATATCGGTGACAAAAGCGACCCATTCTTGTAGAAAAGTGCCCAGTTGAGGGTGAAGAAATGAATGTTTTTAGCCAATTTGTGGTATATATCGTCTGAAATGCCGAGCTTAAAAACGATACTGATCTTCTTAAAATCCGTCGCCTTTGTCGAAAGTGTTAGGCAGACATGGAAATATATATACATACATTTATATATTGGTAGCTCAAATTTTCGACCACACCGGATTATAAAGCTTACCCTATCTCTGAATACCCTTTATGTAAAATTTCAAATGTTTATACCAGAAATTGTCTGAATAATTTGGTAGAGACCGCAGAGGTTAATTTTTGTTAACTTTGATCCCTATTATGGCCCCTTAACATTTATTGTTTTGAGCTAAAATCAAGTTATTAAGTTAGATACATGTCCGAGAAACCTATATCTAAAATTTCAATTGTTTATACCTAAAATTGTCGGAGTAGTTTGATAGAGTTCTCAAAGGTCAAATCGTTGAACTTTGACCCCTTAACAGCCAAATGTCTTGCCAAAAACGGATTAAAAAGATTTTCCCAAATCTCAGTATCCAGTATATCAAATTTCGTTTCTGTAGACTGAAAATTAACAAACAGAGTTATTGTGTAGGGAAATGTACACAGACAAACACACACACACAGACGGACAGAAAGACAGACACCTTCACTTTTAATATATATATATATATATATATATATATATATATATATATATATATATATATATATATAAAGTGACCGTGTTGGAGTGTGTTCAAAAAGTCTACCAAACTCCTCTCTGAATATTTGGCCTACATTGTTGAAATTTGATATATAAAGTATCTGGACCTGTAGCACAATTTTGACTTGGTTTGTAGTCAGAAAAACTGCTGCAATATGGTTCAAATTGAAAACAAATCAGTTTACCTTGGCAGCGGAAGTCGAATAAAACATTATCTCTGCTAGTTCCTCTGCACATGCGCAAAATGAAACATTCATAGTTGTTTAATTTTTCACCTTTAATTTTTATCGGTCGATAGCTCAGACAGTAAACACGCTGGAAAGATAAATAACAACTAAGGCAGGAGAACTGAGCTTTTTGGGGTCGATTCTAATGCATGGTGCCCAAGTCGTATTTTTTTTAATATAATTTTTAAATCATTACTATATATTAGATAATAATCATTAGAAAATTGGTTCTGTTGTAAGTAGGGCTATGACAAGAGAATGTTCTGATCATTGTTTTGACTTTCGAGTATATATCCGACACAGTTAGACATAGTGAAGCAATCGAGAAGCTCATAACTCTATCTAAAAAGATATAAGGTATTAACTGATATATACTCGAGAGTCAAAATAATGGAAATAATGTTTTCTTGTCGTAGTGCTAATGATAATAAAGAAGTCGCATTGAATTAAAATATATATGCTTATTTTCCGACCGGGCAACGCCGTGTGGTCTACTAGTATATATATATATATATATATATATATATATATATATATATATATATATATATATATATATATATACTCCCTTCCACCTTTGGCACATAAAAATATTATCTCTCAGTGGAGTAATTGAATCAGAGCAGCTTGGTTTTACAACAATTAAATCAGGATCTATCCCTTTCTTTGTTTAAAGTTTTTTTTTTTTTGTGTGTGTACGTGTTTATTTGTTGGGTTAGAAAGTGAGTCGATGCATTTTATCATTGGCCACTTGAGGTTCGCTTTATATATTGAAGCACATAAAATTGCCAATACCGTTTGTCTGCTGCTCCATCAGTTCGTTTGATGTGCAGACACTCCACTGTTTTATGGCGCAGAAAAATGGAATCGTTAAACTGAGTTCGCATTCTCGCTGAGTCGACCACTCATTTTTATAGTTAGCTTCAAGTATTTTCGTCATCTCTACAGATCTCTGGATTTTAAACGTTTCAAACTTCTGCACCCTTCGTTCGTGTTGAAGTGAGTGTGTGTGTTGGCGGGGAGGAGGGGGAGCAATGAGATCTTTCTCCTGCTTGTGTATCTTTATTTCAGGCCATTATTATGTTACATAATCATTTTTTCTACTTAATATTTCATGGCGTAATGGATAAAGTACTAGCTTAAAAAGAAAACTGAGTCTCAAGTGATACTCTTTTGAAAGTTGAGGGTTCACTCATCTGTTCGGGCGATACTCAGAATACAATTGCAAATTAGTTAACACTTCTAGCCGGTCATGGCTGGCGGAAGAACGATAGCATGCAGCTGCCCGTGACGATTACATAAATTCGAAATTCTGTGAAAATCCTCGAGTTCGACACAATTTCAGAGTTCGACAAGATACACCGGAAGAAGCTTTTTTCCGTTTCAGAAACGCATCAAATATTTTGAAGTCTATGGTTTGTTGGAAAAACAACACTAACATTCTTTCCACTACTCACCAATAAGGACCATTGTTAAGATTCATCTGATTAAGGTTATATCGGCCGAGTTGGTTTGAGTCGGCCTTTCCCCTGGAACACAGAGGGTCCGGGATGAACTCAGCCCATTCAGGAGTGTCTGCAGTGGGGAAGATAGTAATGGAAACAAGTTTCATTACCAGCAGTGAATATGTAGACCCGTGGAGCTTCGACATCGGCTTTGATGGTTTATAGGCATATCTCTACCTGACCTCACAAGCATCTTCGCTAACTTCCGGGTGTTTTTTTTTTTTTTTTGCAAGGGAGTCATCACATTTCAAAGCCTGAAGGCCACTCAAGGATAAGTGTTACTGAGTGTACGGTGGTCACAGGGACAACAGTGCAGTAATCGTTAGTGATGGAAATAGGTTAGAAATGGGTTATTTAATAGGATAGATCAACAAGAACTTGTTTATATTGGACTTGAAGACGACCATATTGTACTCAGAAAGTAGACCACTGGAACAGAGTTCCACAGACGGACAGTTCTTGGAAAGAAGATTTGTTCATAAAATGTGCGTTTAGATTTAGGCACAGCTAGAGACTGGCAGAAAATTGTTGACATTGGTTGTCACTAGAGGAGTGCGTTTTATGAAAGTTTGGCAAGGAGGGACCATAGATTGAAGCTCATGTAGTTATCATGTAGTCGCTCGAATATCCATGACTGAGTATATTAGCAAGTTCGTTTTAAAAACAGTAAATAGAAAAACAGGATCTGACATTCGAGCTGAAATCAGAGTGTAGTATCTGTTCTTATGCTACACTTAGGATAATTTGTCCTTAGTCAATGTAGGGAAACCTTTCTATAAAAAGGTAATTTTTATTCTTGCTTACTGCCACAGTGATCCTTTTTGGGGAAGCTGCTTTCCCCCCAGATTAAAAACAACCCTGTATCACATAGTGCTCTTGTGGGGGAATCAATTAAATACCAACAGAAAAGTAGAATTTTAATAATAATGTAAGAGCGAGGAAAAAACTCAACAGGTGTATATACAGTAGAACTCTGGGATACAGTATGCCTATGATACGTTTTTTTTTTGCGGTTACAATGTGGAATACGATGTTTTTCCAGACCCTGGTTACGGTATTCGCCCCGCTGTATGGCGTCATTTATAATGATATTTAATTATATACTGTACTGTATTTTGTTACTCAGTTTTAATGCCGTATCGTATCTTGGGGTTCTACTCTGTGTGTGTGTATATATATACATATATATATATATATATATATATATATATATATATATATATATATATATATATATATATATATATATAACAATATTTTTTTATAAAACTATAGGCATGCATGTTTCGGGGTTACTACCTCTTTCAGCGTAGCTGGACTGTTTCTAGGATTCAAATCCCGGACCATGTACATTACAGTGCGGCGCGTAATTCATTATGCTACGGAGTCCTAGATAATTTTTACTGTTAATTTTATCATATATAAACTTATATAGTTTTATATATTGTTTTAATTGGAATTCATTATTGAGATGAGTATTATTTATTAATTAATTTATTGCAGACTATTATCCTCATCTTTCTTAGTTGTTGTTTCATGACGTTTCGGCCAACTATTCCTCTAGCCTTCTGGCCATTAGAAAGATAAGGATAACCGTCCGCAATAAATAAATAAATACTACTCATCTCAATAATGAGTTCTAATTATTTAAAAAAATATATATGCCATTCGGTACGGACCGCACCATGGAAGATCAAATAATGAAGAAACATGGATTCATAAGACCAAAAAATTAAACCTTGATTGCCCTTCGGGGCCCGTGGCGCAGTGAATAGAGACGTTGAATCTCTACGGTTCCAAGGAGAGGATTTTCTGGAGATAGAGGTTTCAATTCTACCCAAAGCCGGCCAGAGACTTCCTTGGCCAGAAACGAGGTGAGACAACAATAACTATGGATGGCAGTAATTGCTTAGAATGCAGTTAGGAGAGTAGGAGTTCCTATCCCGTCGCGGTGACCGCCTGACGAAGGCCAGAGGAATAGTTGGCTGAAACGACGTGAAACAACAACTAAGAAAGATGAGGATAATAGTCCGCAATAAATAAATTAATAGGATTATATAGTTTTCTTTGTTGATTTATATATATATTTAAAATAATAAATAAATAATATATTTGTTTACGTATAAATAAAATATGGGTGGTTTTCTAAGTAAAACGATCTTTGAGGTAAAAACGACAGTTAATCGTATTATTGTTTTAGAAACATCAACAAGAAATCTACATAAGTTTATAAGCAATAAATTAACATAAGTTTTATAGGCGTTCGTAGCGTAACGGATTACGCGCCAGACTGTAATACATATGGCCCGGGGTTCGTTTCCTAGAAACATTCACGATACACTGAAGCGAGGTAGCTACCTCGAAGCATGCACGCTCGTAAATTACTGTTTTGTAAATAAATAAATAAAAAAAAGTATTTGTTTACGTTACCATTTGATTTCCAACGTAACCTTTACGCATTTTTCTCTTTTCTGGAATTTACCACCATTCCCATTGGGTCTTAATCATATCCTTTCTTGCCAATCTCTTTGAATCGCTAAAAACTGTTAAATGATTTTTTGGATGCAAATATAATAAATTTCATATTGTTTTGTTTCCTGTCATGCTTTGACTTGCAAAATCTTTTGTATATTTTGTAAACCTCTTACATCTGATGAGAAGAATTGCTCTCTGAAACTCCATGGTTTTTCTTGTTTTATGTGTACTCTTTATCGAATAATGAAAATTTTGTATATCTTCCTTACAGGTTTATAAAGGTTTATTAAAATTTGAATACATTTTCAATATAAAAAATGTTTAAATATATATATATATATATATATATATATATATATATATATATATATATATATATATATACTGTATATTTTGGCGTATAAGACGACGCTTAAAGTTGAAAAGTCATTTTAAAAACCAATACTTCATAAGATACCGGGTGTTGCAATCTCGAGCTTAGGCTAAACAAATATGGTTTTGTGTCTTATACAAACGATATATGATAAATTAATTAAAATTTGCTCGAATTTTGTACTTCATCTTATCTGACGGTCGCCTTATACGCTAATATATATATATATATATATATATATATATATATATATATATAGTAACTTATAAAATATATATGGCGATTAAGTTACACTGAATATTCCGCATTTCATCCACTCTAGGACTCTTCAGGCTTATGCGCCCTATATATATATATATATGCATATATATATATATATATATATATATATATATATATATATATATATATATATATATATATATATATATACATATAAATATATATATATAGTATAATTTTTAATTTTGTATTAGTGAAAGTTAAATCCAAGTTTTACGATATCTTTTCTTATTAAACATCTCTCTCTCTCTCTCTCTCTCTCTCTCTCTATCTGGTTATATATATATATATATATATATATATATATATATATATATATATACATGCGTATATATATATATTTATATATATATGGAGAGAGAGAGAGAGAGAGAGAGAGAGAGAGAGAGAGAGAGAGAGAGAGAGAGATAAATGCTTAATAAGAAAAGATATTGTGAAACCTGAAATTAACTTTCACTAATACAATATTGAAAATTAAACTATTTAAAATAACCACATGGGCGCAGGATTTTTTATCAATAATTAAATATATTTATTTATTAAAATTAAATTCAAATTTTCGATTTATAACAGAATATTCATCAGGAAAATCGTTTCTTTTTTCTTTATTTCTCTTTCGTGTCATGATGATCGTAATGCCTGGCACATCTTCAGATGTTGCTGAAGTAGAAGATGAGATACAGTGTGAAGCGCCGTCGAACCTTGTACTTTGCATTATTGGAAACCTCCTGAATTAAAAAAAAACAAAACTTTTAAACTATGACTAAATTATGAGGAAAAAAATATCGCAGCTCCGCACATTCGTAAATTTGCTTCCACAGAATTTTTATTAAAAAATGTTTATTTGTAAAATTAAAATATCGTCTGCTAAATAGACGATAGCAACCATATTCCCTCTTTATAAAGCATCTGCTAACACGCAACCACTTACACTGTTCCATTATTTGAATCATCATGACAACCTTTTAGTTTATGACTGAACTATGAGCAAAAAATATTACAAATCCGTACATTCGTAACTTTATCTCCACCTTTTTTCTTTGTTAAAATGTGTTTTATTTAGAAAATAAAATAAACATGAATAGAGAAGAAACCTTAACCATTTCTTTACCGTCGCCAGAATTGTAATTCTTTGTTTTCCCTTATGTTGTCCTGTTGTCTTAATAAAAAGAATTGCGATTTTATGCGTCGGTAGTGCACACATATCCTTTTTCCTATCTTGAAGTAGGGTTTTTAATTCCTTCACTAAGTGGCTTAATGCCTTGTCTGGAACGATTTCCACATAAAAAGAAAATGTTTTACGAATAAACTCAGGAATGCATACTTTTAGTTTCACGCACGTTTTATTTCACACAATTCTTGGTATTTATGCACTTATGTTACCGCGATGAAATAATAAAATTATTATTTTGAAAGTCATTCTTAACGTAGAGAAGAGAGAGTGTTTTGTTAATATGCAGCACTTCCACTTAATAATTTAATAAAAAATATATTGTGAAACTTGAATTTAACTTGAAAATAATATTTAAAAAATAGCACGGTAACAGAAATGCATAAGCACTATTTTTTTTTTATAATTAACAGACTTTTTTGTTTACTAAATGTTGTGTTTTGTCAACTTTAGAAATTTGTTTGAAAAAATCCATAAATGACATAGTT